>NC_061098.1:42606155-42608655 GCF_015104395.2 Macrobrachium nipponense | reverse complement strand
ATATATATATATATATATATATATATATATATATATATATATATATATATATAGTATATATATGTATATATATATAGTATATATATATATATATATATATATGTATATATATATGTATATATATATATATATATATATATAGATATATATATATATATATATATATATATATATGCATATGCATATGTATATATACATTTATTATTATTTGGGAAAAAACTCTCTCACGAAAGCATATACAATGTTCTAAGGGGTACACAATAATAACAATTTTAATAAAAGCTTTCGAACCCTTCCCTGGGTTCATCTTCAGTCCAAACTGAAGATGAACCCAGGAAAGGGATCGAAAGCTTTTATAAATTATTTATAAATTGCACACAAACTTCTAACATTTTTATTATTGTGGACCCTTAAACACTATTATTTTTATTATAATCACTATTTCAGTAGAAGAAACCAACTCACATGGAACAAGAACACCAAAGGGGCCACTGACTTGAAACTCAACCTTCCAAAGAATATTGGTCTCAACCTCCCACCGTTAAAGACCCCCTGACACTACAGCAGTAACTGAACGTAATAAAGAGCCAGTGATCTTTCATCTCCCTGGGGGAGAAGCGAACCAGCCACATCTGAGTGGCATGCCACGACACTATACAGGTGTGTGTGTGTGTGTGTGTGTGTGTGACTGTATGTATGTAAATGATGTGTGTCTTTCAATATGAAGCCATTTTCCCTTTGAGGCAATAGCTTGTCAGCGTCATTAGTCACCTCTACTTTGCGAACTCTCTCTCTCTCTCTCTCTCTCTCTCTCTCTCTCTCTCTCTCTCTCTCTCTCGTTTCTCTCTCTCTCTATCTCTCTCTCTCTCTACTCTCTCTCTCTCTCTCTCTCTCTTTTCCCTACCGTTTATCCTGCACTTTCTCGTCTTCCTCTCCTCTTCTGCAGAATGACGTGCACTTTCCTCCAGTCGATTAAGTTTCATTCTCTCCACAAGACAGAATTATAATAAAAAACACTTGGACTGTGTCTTTCCATGTTTCTAACCTTTTGAATATTGTTAAAAAATATCCACAATTATATATTAAAAATATATTTCTAGGTAAAAATATAGAACAAAGAATTTCGAACACCTGAACGGTGTTCCTCATAAGTGTAACGTTAAAATGTAATGTAATTGTTCATTACATTTTAACGTTACACTCATGAGGAACACCGTTCAGGTGTTCGAAAGTCTTTGTTCTTTATTTTTACATAGAAATATATTTTTAATATATAATTGTGGATATTTTTTAACAATTTGTTTTCACGAAACTGAATTTCTTAATTTTTAATATTATTACCCCGCCCCATGACCTCCATCCACTTTGCAAACAATTCGTTTAAAAACATTACCCCTTATTTTAGTTGATTAATTTGCATTCAACAATTATATTAGCTTCCATAAAGATGATGACCTTGCTCAATAACCACATATTGCATTCCAGATCTCGCTTCCTAAAACATTTATAGTTTTTTTTTCTGAACTTATTGCTCAAAATCTGCCACTCAAACTGCTTCACTCATTATGTCATTCCCTTGAGTGGCAATCCCTTTGTCCTGTTTAATTAACTCTCAAGGACTGTAAATCAGCCTTCGAGAGATCATCCTTATTCAGATTCATTACTCTTTTCTTGCTTTGTATTTACCCCTTTTTAACCTTGGCCTTTTTGCTATTGAGATGGCTATTTGTCTGTCGGCCCTCAGATCTTAAAAACTACTAAAACTAGAGGGCTGCAAATTGGTATGTAGATCATCCAACATCCAATCATCAAACATACCACATTGCAGCCTTCTAGCCACAGTAGTTTTTATTTCATTCAAGGTTAAGTTAGTTATGATCGTGCGTCTGCCACTTTCGTAGTTCTTCACTCTTTTTTCAATATCTTTCACTAGTTTTGTCATTTCTTCCCCATTCTTGCCGCTCAGTACCGTATAGTGAAACATATCAGCCAATTCAACCTCTTACACCAGTAAACGTTTTTTACCTAATACCTGATGTCCTTTCTATAACCATTAATATTCCTCCATTCATATGATATTAGGTAGACATAAGGAGATATAATACACACTTGTGTCACACCCACCAAACCATTCTCCCATTTACACACACTAGTTTTCACTATTAGAACTTTAGATGACTCTCAACAGTCTCAACAAAATAGAGAAGCTTCCACATCACATCCTCAGCAACCTTCACACGTCAGCTATTTCAGTTCCATGATGAGAATTTACGTACCTCACTCATAGCCCTACGACTCTTACAGCACACTATCGATTCGAAGACAATTCCTTCCAAGTTTAAAATCAAACTACGCTTTCTCTAACATCTTTTGCTTCTATTCTATTAATTACCTCATCAGAAAACCACCATACTCGTCCCTAAGCACAGTAAGTAATGCGTTTCTCTAGGTATCTCAGTCACTTCTGTTGTTTCTATATTACCTATGAGTATATATATAC
>NC_061098.1:42596155-42601155 GCF_015104395.2 Macrobrachium nipponense | reverse complement strand
AATCTCTGCAAATACTGCTCTTATGACAGTGTCAAGTCCCTTCCAAAACACAGTGGCAGGGGAGAGGGTGGGCGTCTCTCCAGGGAAGCTTCGACATGTACCAAAACATTCATGAATAATAAATGCTGCATAACATAAAAGAGTGCCTGCAAGCAAAAGATTTCAAGCAAAAAAAAAAAGGGGGCCATTGGCTTGAAATTCAAGCTTCCAAAGAATATTGTGTTCATTAGGAAGAAGAAAGAGGAAGGGAAGAGGAATACAGAAAGAAGAGATCCCACTTATCAATAAAAGAAAAAAATAATAATAAATAATTGAGTGATGAGGGGAATGACTGATAAAGAGTGACCTAAATAAGGATAACAAACGCATTTACAAGAAGACTCGAAATGTGATGAAATCGTTTTCATGATATTATTTATAATATGGCTTTTTATTAAAAAAAAAAAAAAAGATTGGTGATTTTGAAGGAAAAACGGCGAAGGAGAAGAAAAGGTCGGGCATCCATAGCTAGGTTGTCGCTTGCCCCATGCAATCTTTAAAGAGGATAATCCCACTCACATTTCAGTCTTATCTTGGTGGAAGTCACGAAGGGAGTTTTGAGGGCAGGGTTGCTGACCTCACAGGTCACTTGACCCCGTTGTCCGAAGCAGTGACCTCAAACGACGCCCTCGCTTTGGAGACGGTTCCCTCTTGCATGACATCGGATACCAGTTTCCTTCGGTCTTTGTAAATTCTGCCGAAAGAATCATTTACATATTTCTCTTAAAATTGGAGGTCACTTAGATGGCTGTTTTTATGTAAATCAGGTCTGTTGGTGTGGGTCAATGAATCCTTACCATCAAAGTTTGGGCAAATCAATTACTTCAGAGTCTTGCTGTTATCTAAGGGAATGATTCTTCCGTAGTCAGATCAGATATTTCCTTTGTGAAAGCGCTCGTTCATTTGTATGTTCATGACTTAATACAGCTACTTTAAATACTGATGCTGAAGTGGATCCATTTCCACTTCAAATACAAAAAACTGAGAAGAGCTTCAACATCTATTAAGTGATTCAACTGATTAAAACTATAAACAAGACTTAAATATTAAAAGCAAATTCTACGGAATAATGGAACATCTAAATGAAGCAGAACCCAGACATCTGTTCCCAGACTCGAACGCAACTTCAAGAGCCAATTAAGGTTCTCCGGCAATGTTGGTGCCCCTGTCCCCTGCAACAGATCCCAACAGAGGAGAGTTTTGAGTAACTACCCACGTGATACCCGGATTTGGGTTGCCTCCCTCGCTGGTGCAGAAGACGATCAGTCGCCCTCCTGCCACCAAGTCTTCCATGCCTCTATCTTCAGTAAGGGATGCCCGGGGGGCTCTGCAAAGAGAGGGGCACTTTACGGTTATCAGAAAAACAGGGCTATTCATTTTTCATCAGACACTATTCCATACACCTAACAGAAAGCTCACCAGCAACGCATTTTATCCCTTCGCAAGCACAGAGAGCCTCATGCCTCTGCAGTGCACATAGTCATATTTCCTGGATGTTAAAACCTTCCTATTCCAGTTTCTCCTCCAGTGGAAACTAATCAAATTCTCTTCTACTTCAGACTGATACATTCTGCGAACAAACTTATCGTCTTCACATTTTCTGGCACGAGGAACAAGTTTGATTCATCTTATTATCATATCATCTTCATAGTTCCCTTTCCAACTTTCGTATCTTGAATATGCCATGTAAACAACATTTTTCTCTGCATCTTGGTTTTTCTTTGGCTTTCATTTACTTTAAACTTTTACTAGGAAGAGTTGGCTCACTCGCTTCAGGCATTCGAAGTCTGGATTACATGAACACTCATTTCCTTTAGATGTCTTTGTGTCATCTATTCGTTGTACCAATTGCTAATTAACTCACCTCTTCTTTCGTCTTCCTATCACTGTTTGCAATAACTCCTAAATACCAGGATGAATCAGTTAACTTTCAGTCTTACAATCAATTTCACACTAATGCAATTATCTCTTCAGCCCATTGACGACTGTAACTTCTTGCTGTAAGAGACATTCCTTACCATTCACGATCCCTTCTTCGGTCCCAGAGTCTGAACTCTCAAATCCTTTCTGTGAGCTCTGTCATGACTCCTTTCATCATATCGCATATCAACTCAACTGTAAAACCTAATCTCAGAATACTGTTTTGTACTATGTGATGTTAACATATTCTGTATTGCTTTGCTTTCCACATGTCAATTGCTTTGCGCTCCGCACCTCTTCAATCCCCTCCACATGACATCTCTGTCAGTTCAGTCTTGCTATGAACAGTTTTTCCTTTATCATCAAACTTCTCTCAAAACATTCATCAACAACAACTCAAGTCGTTTCACCATCCTCATTAGTGTTAACACATATAATATTCCTTTACGAGTCAGTTTTGGTCTCTTCTGTTTTATCGCAACAATATCCTTCAGTAACTCGCCCTGGTAAAATGGATGACTTGTTTGTATCAATGAATTTCAAGGTTACCTCTATCACCTTTACCATTCCACCATCGTACTCAGTCCTTTTCCGAACTGCTATGCACATAGTGTCTCCTTTGACACCCTAGAGGTACCTAACATATTTTCAGAATTATTCCTAAACCGCGATTGCTTCAGTAATATTCCCAACAATTACTTCCACAAACATTCTCAAATGAAGATTATCTGACGTCCCGCCCCCAGAGCAGTAGCCTGGTGGAGACTGAAGCTGCTAACTTTAACTTTTTACTTGAGCATTATTCAGATCAACCTCTTGCCCCCCCCCCATCCCCCCCCCACCCCCTTGCATCTAATATTCAAATGTTGCCTCTGTCAAAATATGACCGGATTCTTTCCAGATGTTTCCTCATCTGCAGACGCCCTTCCTTATCTTCATTCCTCTCTGCCGTCATTTCCTTATCTTTGATTTTTGTTACCTTGAAATATTTGCTTAGATATACGCATAAACTTTCATCATATCGCTCTTCTTTTCCCATATCTCTAGTTCTGTAATGACCTGCAAATCACCCATTTGCTTATAATAATAATATATTCTTTTAATTATTACCATTGACTGCCTTCACCACTTCCTATTTCCCTTAGGTACAAGCACTTCATACTGATTTCTTACTTACCTAAAACTCTGCATATGTCGAATTAAATACTTCTATATCACTATCTTCCAACCCAGCCCTGTCTATATCCCTATTCTTCTTTTAAGCTTTTCTCTCTAAATGTTTCTTTTCTGTTCGTGTTTCTTGATGGAATATATGATCACATTTTCAACCTTTCTTCTCTAAATGAAAGTTTTCATTTTATTTTCATTTGAATTTAATCAGGTATTGATCAAATAAAACAGATCCAGCCAGCAAGCTTCTTCCTTCCCAACGATTATCACATTCGATATCTTATTTTTCTATTTACCCTAAACTAAAAAAATTAACCAAAACACTAATTCTTTTCTTCGCCATTTCCTCCGTCACAAGAATCCATATGAAAATTTATTTCCTTTAAAATACATAGTATATGCAACAATCAACCTTCTTACAGGACGTATTCCTGCAAGACTTTGTTAGTCTCATACCTTTTAAGAACTGTGCATATGGAAAAAGAAGCCAACAAGATTACTGAGTATATCTTGTTTACTTATAAGTATTTACATAAGTATTTCACTTAAACTCGAGTACTTTCAGGCCCTAACTGGCCCTTTCTCAAGAGATGTGAGGGTGGTCAGACTGGGTTAAGTCCTAGAAGACTATTGGGCTTTGACCCAGTCTGACCAACTGCACATCTCCCTTGAGAAAGGGCCACAGTTGAGGGCCTGAGATTACTCGAGTATTAAGTAAAATACTATGTAAATAACTTTACAAGTAAACAAGTTACACTCAGTAATCTTGTAGGGTATCCTTTTCCATCTGCAGATGGAAACTGAAAGTAGTTTTTGTTTGAAGCTCAGACCATCTTTCCTCCTGTCACTTATTTCTGGATTCAGGTCATCAAGAACAGCCATCCTTTCTCGCTCTCCAAACAAATCCAACTGTATATTGGATCTCCCTGGAACCACCTTTCCGCGTAAGTTTCTAAACACTTCATGTCCGTGGTACACTCATCATCAGAATCTCCCCAACTGCCACATCCGGCGACTCATGCAGTCCTCGGATTAAGGCAGTTCCACTTTTCATCTGCTTCCTCGGCCATCTTGACACATTGAGTGCTACTTCCCACATCCTTCCATCACACATCCATCCCATAATCAGGACGTTTAACGTTTCTGTTCAGTTTCCACATATTAGTTTGCACAGTAATAACAATACAAGCGACTATCATTGAAAATAAGAAGGATGCCCTTGTTAGAAAAAATAGAAGATGAGGAAATATACGGCGAAGTAGAAGTAGTTTTGAAATGTAAGTTGGATTTCTATCTATGTGCGCTGAAGATTCACAAGGACTCGGGACTTGAGAATCTTAGGTTCATCTTGGAAGGCTCAACTTCTCATGAGTGGGTTTATCTCTGAATCACGGTAACACCTGACGCATCATACGATAAAACCATTCAGTAAACATGTAATTCTTTAAACAAACAGCATAGACTGGAAAATTTATTTCTTCAGCCCATTCTCCTTTCTACTTCCACGGTAAGAGAATAATGCTCTCCAGTCACAGGATAAGAACGACTCTGACCGGTAACTTTTGCTTCTGCTACACTGATCACTGACCCATGCATGGTGTACCCAAATCTGTATGTGTCTATGAGGTGTTCCATCTATAACAGCCACATAACTGCTCATCATGATGTACCCAAATCTGTATGTGTCTGTGAGGTGTTCTATCTATAACAACCACATAAATGCTCATTCATGATGTACCCAAATCTGTATGTCTATGAGGTGTTCCATCTATAACAGCCACATAAACTGTTCACTCATACAAAGCGATTAGTGGCTAGTCCAGTATGAGCTTCCTTCATTTAATCAAAGAGATAAATATTTATGCAAACAA
>NC_061098.1:42567658-42595655 GCF_015104395.2 Macrobrachium nipponense | reverse complement strand
AGACACCTATAAAAACGCATTACTTACTGTGCTTAGGGACGAGTATGGTGGTGTTCTGATGAGGTAATTAATAGAATAGAAGCAAAAGATTTTAGAGAAAGCGTAGTTTGATTTTAGATCTGGAAGGAATTGTCTTCGAGTCGATAGTGTGCTGTAAGAGTCGTAGGAACTGGCTATGAGTGAGGTTACGTATAATTCTTACCATGGAACTGAAATAGCTGCTGTGTGAAGGTTGCTGAGGATGTGATGTGGAAGCTTCTCTATTTTGTTGAGACTGTTGAGAGTCATCTAAAGTTCTAATAGTGAAAACTAATTCGTGTAAATGGGAGAATGGTTTGGTGTAAAGGTGGGTCTGACACAAGTGTGTTTTATATCTCCCCATGTCTGTCTAATGTCATATGAATAGAGTAATATTAAGGGTCATAGAAAGGAAATCAGTATTAGGCAAAACTTTCTGGCGTAAGAGGTTGAATTGGCTGATATTTTTTACTATACGGTACTGAGAGGCAAGAGTCGGGTAGAAATGATGGCAAAACTAGTGATAGATTTTGAAAAAAGAGTGAAGAACTACAAAAGTACCAGACGCACGATCATAGCTAACTTAACCTTGAATGAAATAAAAACTGCTGTGGTAAGAAGGCTGCAATGTGGTATGTTTGATGATTGGATGTTAGATGATCTACATACCAATTTGCAGCCCTCTAGTTTTAGTAGTTTTTAAGATCTGAGGGCCGACAGACAAATAGCCATCTCATTAGTTTTTCTTTACAGAAAACCAAAAATGCCAAGGTTAAAAAGGGGTAAATACAAAGCAATAAAAGAGTAATGAATCTGAATAAGGATGATCTCTCGAAGGCTGATTTACAGTCCTTGAGAGTTAATTAAACAGGACAAAGGGATTACCACTCAAGGGAATGACATAATGAGCGAAGCAGTTTGAGTGGCAGATTGTGAGCAATACGTTCAGAAAAAAAACTATAAATGTTTTTGGAAGCGTGATCTGGAATGCAATATGTGGTTAATGAGCAAGGTCATCATCTTTATGGAAGCTAATATAATTGTTGAATGCAAATTAATCAACTAAAATAAGGGGTAATGTTTTTAAACGAATTGCTTGCAAAGTGGATGGAGGTCATGGGGCGGGGTAATAATATTAAAAATTAAGAAATTCTGTTTCGTGAAAACAAATTGTTAAAAATTATCCAGAATCATATATTAAAAGTATATTTCCATGTAAAAATATAGAACAAAGAATTTTGAATGTAAAAATATAGAACAAAGAATTTTGAATGTAAAAATATAGAACAAAGAATTTTGAATGTAAAAATATAGAACAAAGAATTTTGAACACCTGAACGGTCTTCCTCATCAGTGTAACGTTTAAATGTCATGAACTTATGAGGAACACCGTTCAGGTGTCCGAAATTCTCTGCTCTATATTTTTACATAGAAATATATTTTTAATATATAATTGTGGATATTTTTTAACAATATTCACAAGGTTAGAAACATGGTTAGAAACATTCCAAGAGTTTTTGATATAATTCTGTCTTGTGGAGAGAATGAAACTTAATCGACTGGAGGAAAGTGCACGAAATTCTGCAGAAGAGGAGAAGAAGACGAGAAAGTGCAGGATAAACGGTAGGGAAAAGAGAGAGAGAGAGAGAGAGAGAGAGAGAGAGAGAGAGAGAGAGAGAGTTCGCAAAGTAGAGGTGACTAATGACGATGACAAACTATTGCCTCAAAGGGAAAATGGCTTCATATTGAAAGACACACATCATTTACATACATACAGTCACACACACACACACACACCTGTATAGTGTCGTGGCATGCCACTCAGATGTGACTGGTTCGCGTCTCCCCCAGGGAGATGAAAGATCACTGGCTCTTTATGACGTTCAGTTACTGCTGTAGTGTGATATGACTTATAGATTGGCTACGTGCTGTCAAAAGCACTACAAACACTACCGGAGTCGAGGTGGGTTGATGTTGTCTCCAAACCAACTAATTACCTGCGCGCGAAAGGTATATGAGGGTGGAGAGGCGACATGAACTTTTAAACCAATCTCGCGGTGGTGTAGTAGGAAAAGCTTCACTGACGTTTCCTGGGTTTGAAAGGATCCATAGGTTCGCGCCCTGTCCAGGCAAATCTATTATCGAGAAAAATTCCCCTTCGGCTAACATATATGAAAATATATTAATTCCGAGGTAGAGCGAATTAGATATTTAAAGGACATTGTAGCTCGATATATGTATATTGAATCACGGAAATGTGAATATGACTTATAGATTGGCTACGTGCTGTCAAAAGCAACTACTACAAACTACTGGAGTCGAGGTGGGTTGATGTTGTCTCCAAACCAACTAATTACCTGTGCGCGAAAGGTATATGAGGGTGAGAGGCGACATGAACTTTTAACCTCTCGCGGTGGTGTAGTAGGAAAAGCTTCACTGACGTTCCTGGGTTTGAAAGGATCCATAGGTTCGCGCCCTGGTCCAGGCAAATCTATTATCGAGAAAAAATTCCCCTTCGGTTAAGCATATATGAAAATATATTAATTCCGAGGTAGAGCGAATTAGATATTAAAGGACATTGTAGCTCGATATATGTATATGAATCACGGAAATGTGATATGACTTATAGATGGGCTACGTGCTGTCAAAAGCACTACAAACACTACCGGAGTCGAGGTGGGTTGATGTTGTCTCCAACCAACTAATTACCTGCGCGCGAAAGGTATATGAGGGTGAGAGGCGACATGAACTTTTAACCTCTCGCGGTGGTGTAGTAGGAAAAGCTTCACTGACGTTCCTGGGTTTGAAAGGATCCATAGGTTCGCGCCCTGGTCCAGGCAAATCTATTATCGAGAAAAAATTCCCTTCGGTTAAGCATATATGAAAATATATTCCATTCCGAGGTAGAGCGAATTAGATATTAAAGGACATTGTAGCTCGATATATGTATATGAATCACGGAAATGTGATATGACTTATAGATTGGCTACGTGCTGTCAAAAGCACTACAAACACTACCGGAGTCGAGGTGGGTTGATGTTGTCTCCAAACCAACTAATTACCTGCGCGCGAAAGGTATATGAGGGTGAGAGGCGACATGAACTTTTAACCTCTCGCGGTGGTGTAGTAGGAAAGCTTCACTGACGTTCCTGGGTTTGAAAGGATCCATAGGTTCGCGTCCTGGTCCAGGCAAATCTATTATCGAGAAAAAATTCCCCTTCGGTTAAGCATATATGAAAATATATTAATTCCGAGGTAGAGCGAATTAGATATTAAAGGACATTGTAGCTCGATATATGTATATGAATCACGGAAATGTGATATGACTTATAGATTGGCTACGTGCTGTCAAAAGCACTACAAACACTACCGGAGTCGAGGTGGGTTGATGTTGTCTCCAAACCAACTAATTACCTGCACGCGAAAGGTATATGAGGGTGAGAGGCGACATGAACTTTTAACCTCTCGCGGTGGTGTAGTAGGAAAAGCTTCACTGACGTTCCTGGGTTTGAAAGGATCCATAGGTTTCGCGCCCCTGGTCCAGGGCAAATCTATTATCGAGAAAAAACAATTCCCCTTTCGTTAAGCATATATGAAAATATATTAATTCCCGAAATGTAGAGCGAAAATTAGATATTAAAGGACATTGTAGCTCGATATTTTATCTGTGGTATGAATCACGGAAATTTGTTTGGATCCATGACTTATAGATTGGCTACGTGCTTGTCAAAAGCACTACAAAACACTATTTTATACCGAGTCGAGGGTGGGTTGATGTTGTCTCCAAACCAACTAATTACCTGCACGCGAAAGGTATATGAGGGTGAGAGGCGACATGAACTTTTAACCTCTCGCGGTGGTGTAGTAGGAAAAGCTTCACTGACGTTCCTGGGTTTGAAAGGATCCATAGGTTCGCGCCCTGGTCCAGGCAAAAAAATCTATTATCGAGAAAAAATTCCCCCTTTCGGCGGGTTAAGCAGATATGAAAATATATTAATTCCCGGAGGGTAGCGAATTATTAGATATTAAAGGACATTGTAGCTCGATATATGTATATGAACTCACGGAAATGGTGTGATATGACTTATAGATTGGCTATGTGCTGTCAAAAGCACTACAAACACTACCGGAGTCGAGGTGGGTTGATGTTTGTCTCCAACCAACTAATTACCTGCGCGCGAAAGGTATATGAGGGTGAGAGGCGACATGAACTTTTAACCTCTCGCGGTGGTGTAGTAGGAAAAGCTTCACTGACGTTCCTGGGTTTGAAAGGATCCATAGGTTCGCGTCCTGGTCCAGGCAAATCTATTATCGAGAAAAAATTCCCCTTCGGTTAAGCATATATGAAAATATATTAATTCCGAGGTAGAGCGAATTAGATATTAAAGGACATTGTAACTCGATATATGTATATGAATCACGGAAATGTGATATGACTTATAGATTGGCTACGTGCTGTCAAAAGCACTACAAACACTACCGGAGTCGAGGTGGGTTGATGTTGTCTCCAAACCAACTAATTACCTGCGCGCGTATATGAGGGTGAGAGGCGACATGAACTTTTAACCTCTCGCGGTGGTGTAGTAGGAAAAGCTTCACTGACGTTCCTGGGTTTGAAAGGATCCATAGGCTCGCGCCTGGTCCAGGCAAATCTATTATCAGAAAAAAGCAAAAAATCCCCTTCGGTTAAGCATATATGAAAATATTTTAATTCCGAGGTAGAGCGAATTAGATATTAAAGGACATTGTAGCTCGATATATGTATATGAATCACGGAAATGTGATATGACTTATAGATTGGCTACGTGCTGTCAAAAGCTCACAAACACTACCGGAGTCGAGGTGGGTTGATGTTGTCTCCAAACCAACTAATTACCTGCGCGCGAAAGGTATATGAGGGTGAGAGGCGACATGAAACTTTTAACCTCTCGCGGTGGTGTAGTAGGAAAAGCTTCACTGACGTTCCTGGGTTTGAAAGGATCCATAGGTTCGCGACCTGGTCCAGGCAAATCTATTATCGAGAAAAAATTCCCCTTCGGTTAAGCATATATGAAAATATATTAATTCCGAGGTAGAGCGAATTAGATATTAAAGGACATTGTAGCTCGATATATGTATATGAATCACGGAAATGTGTATGACTTATAGATTGGCTACGTGCTGTCAAAAGCACTACAAAACACTACCGGAGTCGAGGTGGGTTGATGTTGTTCTCCAAACCAACTAATTACCTGCGCGCGAAAGGTTATATGAGGGTGAGAGGCGACATGAACTTTTAACCTCTCGCGGTGGTGTAGTAGGAAAAGCTTCACTGACGTTCCTGGTTTGAAAGGATCCATAGGTTCGCGCCCTGGTCCAGGCAAATCTATTATCGAGGAAAAAAACATTCCCTTCGGTTAAGCATATATGAAGAATATATTAATTCCGAGGTAGAGCGAATTAGATATTAAAGGACATTGTAGCTCGATATATATATATATATATATATATATATATATATATATATATATATATATATATATATATATATATATATATATATACAGAAAGAGAGAGAGAGAGAGAGAGAGAGAGATGCAATTTCCCTGTTGGTATTTCATCGGATAAATTCATAGGTTTCGTAGGTTAACATAAAATTCACGACCCTCTAGTTATTTAAAAACAACAATGGGTGTAAATAAGTCTGACTTATTCGACAGAAAGCCTTTGCCATTCCAGTATCATGGCATGTGTAAAGAATATCCTACAATGATTGGGACTCTGAATCATTCTTATCCTCTCAGCTTATTTCAGTGACTTAGAGCCTAAGGACTGCCATGTGTGTGTTGAAATGAATAATGCAGTTAAGACTTCTTCTCCTTCAGGTCTGAGATGAAGGTGAAGGCTCTCATCGAGGACAATGGCAGGACCTTCCATTGCGACGCCCAGAACGGCCTGGGAGTCGTTCTCTCCACAAACATATCACTGAATGTGCTGCGTAAGTAAATGCTTTGGTTTTTCCCCTTTTTTTTTCTTTTCTCTTTTTTTTTTTTTTCCTTTCTTTTTTTCTCTCCTTTTTTCTTTTTCTTTTTTTTTCCCCCAGTTCTCCTTCTCTCATTAGATGTCCCTGAGAGAAAAATAAGGAAAGAGATGGACCACGATTTGCAATTCTTCTTTTCTTAAAATTATGAATCATCGAACTGCTTCATAATTGTCGTTTTTGCTCCTGAGTTTTTGCAAAGAAAGTGTGATTTCTACGAGCGAATCGAAATCAAGTGAATATAGGACTCAAAATTCGAAGTACCATAACTGAGATGGTTCATTTCGCTGAGAAGATTTTGCAGTGATATTCGGAGTTTTGGAAATTTTTCAAGATAGTTTAGAGGAAATATTAAAATCATTCATATTCACCAACTACTGCAATAACAAAAATAGGATAACTGATGCTTATAAGATAAACTAACGTGAATTTCCTTTTGAAGTCTGGCCCTGCAGAGCGGCATTTCTTGGCAGGCCTCGTACGAGGTATTACCGGCAGTGAACCTCAACCGGTTCAACGTAAACTTTACTTAAGGTTCTTTGCAGTGTCCCTTCGACCCCTAGCTACACCCCCTTTCGTTCACTTCACGGTACCTCCGTTCATATTCACTTTCTTCCATCTTAATTCCCACCCTCTCCTAACAATTGAGTCATAGTGCAACTGCTTTGAGGTTTTCCTCCTGTTGTACCTCTAAAACCTTTTTGCTGACAATTTCAGCTTGAGCACTGAATGAATGACCTCATGGGTCTCAATGCTTTGTTTTTGGTCTAAATTCTGTAATCTATTCTATTCTAATCTTTTTTTGACAGAGTGGGGCTGTCACGTGAATTTTTTAGATAAAGCTTGTTATGGCTTAATTCACTAGGGTAAGGAGACCGTTCCCTTCATAAAAGGTTCATACACAAGACAATGGTAAATATTGCAGAAAGGAAACCAATTTCTTTAAAAAATATATTTATTACAAAAACTTAACATTGAACATAAACCAAAATAATAGCTACCTAATAATTAAATGCAAACTAATATTCAATCGTAACTAATACATTAACACACAGCAACGTATAAAGCAATTCAATAGACCAGGACAATAAAGTCGGTACGTGACTTGCGGTCAACACCTAAAAGAAAAACAAAAGAAAAGCCTCTTACAATGACAACACTAATTACACCAAAATTAAAGTGTCAACACAAAACCACAATACTTTAAAAGTTATATTCCATAAAATTTTGAACGCCAAATTTAACACAATCACCTAAAAGAAAACCCATGGAGAGATAAAGCACACGTAACAAAAGGTGATCACTACCAAAGACGTATTACGGTATTTGCTGCCCACTCCTAAAACAAAACAATTACTTGTGTAAAATAAGCATCAATAAATATTCAAATGTTCTATATACAATATAGAATAAACACTTAACCTAACGGTCAATATCACGAAGATTACCTTGGGATTCTTTCAGTTTACTCGAGGGTTACTGGACCACGTCCTTACACTGCCCCACTGCTCCTCAAAGCAGAGCACCTCTTTGCTTGCTGACGAGCTCCCTACTGCCGTAGTCAAAATTCCGGCTACGTTGTCGCTTCGTTAACGAATGCAGTGAGAGTCAAATTGGTAAAACTGCACTTTGCGAACCCAACAGGCAAACTTCCCTATACCTGTCATCATAATGCATGACAGGGGCCGAGAATCAAGATTTATGTATAAGCGATTTTTACCTCATACCTTTACGGGTTTGATTGCTTTGTCCATTACACTGATTCACCCTAAGTATTGCTTCGAGGTATATTATTATTATTATTATTATTTTTTTTTTTTTTTTTTTTTTTTTTTTTTTTTTTTTTTTTTTTTTTTTTTTTTTTTTTTGCTCTATCACAGTCCTCCAATTCGACTGGGTGGTATTTATAGTGTGGGGTTCCGGGTTGCATCCTGCCTCCTTAGGAGTCCATCACTTTTCTTACTATGTGTGCCGTTTCTAGGATCAACACTCTTCTGCATGAGTCCTGGAGCTACTTCAGCCTCTAGTTTTTCTAGATTCCTTTTCAGGGATCTTGGGATCGTGCCTAGTGCTCCTATGATTATGGGTACGATTTCCACTGGCATATCCCATATCCTTCTTATTTCTATTTTCAGATCTTGATACTTATCCATTTTTTCCCTCTCTTTCTCTTCAACTCTGGTGTCCCATGGTATTGCGACATCAATGAGTGATACTTTCTTCTTGACTTTGTCAATCAACGTCACGTCTGGTCTGTTTGCACGTATCACCCTATCCGTTCTGATACCATAGTCCCAGAGGATCTTTGCCTGATCGTTTTCTATCACTCCTTCAGGTTGGTGCTCGTACCACTTATTACTGCAAGGTAGCTGATGTTTCTTGCACAGGCTCCACTGGAGGGCTTTTTTGCCACTGAATCATGCCTCTTTTTGTACTAGTTCTGTGCAAGTGCCGGGCATTCACTTGCTATGTGGTTTATGGTTTCATTTTTCGTATTGCACTTCCTACATATGGGAGAGATGTTATTTCCGTCTATCGTACTTTGAACATATCTGGTTCTTAGGGCCTGATCTTGTGCTGCTGTTATCATTCCTTCAGTTTCCTTCTTTAGCTCTCCCCTCTGTAGCCATTGCCAATTGTCATCGCTGGCTAGTTCTTTAGTCTGTCTCATGTATTGTCCGTGCATTGGTTTGTTGTGCCAGTCCTCTGTTCTTTCTGTCTTTCTCCTTTCTCTGTATATTTCTGGGTCTTCGTCTACTTTTATTAGTCCTTCTTCCCATGCACTCTTTAGCCACTCGTCTTCACTGGTTTTCAGATATTGCCCCAGTGCTCTGTTTTCGATGTTGACGCAGTCCTCTATACTTGTCCTCTCCCTCCTTCCTTTCGTGTTATGTATAGTCTGTCCGTATTTGCTCTTGGGTGTAGTGCTTTGTGTATTGTCATTTGTTTCCTGGTTTTCGATCTATGCTGCGGAGTTCTGCCTTTGTCCATTCCACTATTCCTGCGCTGTATCTGATTACTGGCACTGCCCATGTGTTTATGGCTTTTATCATATTTCCGGCGTTGAGTTTTGACTTGAGTATCGCCTTGAGTCTCTGCATATATTCTTTCCTGAATCGTGTCCTTCATCTCTTGGTGTTTTATATCCTCCTTCCATTATTCCCCGGTATTTATATCCTGTCTCATCTATGTGTTTGATGTTGCTCCCATCTGGTAGCTTTATCCCTTCAGTTCTCGTTACTTAGCCTTTTTGTATGTTGACTAAAAAAAAAAAAAAAAAAAAAAAAAAAAAGTTTTGCCTCCGGACATATTACTATTATTATTATTTGCGTTGTTTGCAGATGGGCCAGTCTGGAGTCGGTGCCGAGCGGAACCATCGACGTCCATGAAAAAGAGGACCTGTTGGTGACGGCTTCGGCCTCTGCAAATCCTCCGCCAGTGAAGTAAGGTTTTCCTCTGCTTTGTGTGAAATCTGTTGGTGCAGGAATATGTGGAATCCAGGGATCTCACGAGATCTCTAAGGCGTATGTGAAATGACCAATTCGCTTAGGAACATCTGATTCCAGAGGGGTCGTACTAAACACGGTGAAACTGCTCCATTTACACTGTTTTACAGTGCTTATTACTAGTCCCTGGGGGATCAGATGCACTAAGGGACGTTTGATCTCTCACGGGCTAGTACTAAACACGGCGAATACATTTGACTCCCCAGGGGCTAGTACTAAACACGGCGAAACAGTGTAGATGAACCACTATTTCACCGTGCTCCTAAGCGAATTTGTTATTTTACATAATCCCTAGGAATTCCGCGAAACCCATGATTTCTGTGAAAGCTTTCCGATTGTCGTAATAATTGTGATATACACACACACACATATAATATATATATGTACTTAGCTAAGTAAAGGACAAAAAGTCGAAAGGCCTTGTAGATTGCCATCATTTCTCTTGCCTTCGTCAATGCTGTCTTTATTTATGTATTCATCGCGTCCATATTCTCGTGGTTCAGTTACACATACATACGTGTATACATATGTTTGTGTGTGTGCATGTGAGTGTGTATCACAATTAGAAAGACAATCAGAAAGAATTCACAGAATGCCAAAATAAACAAGAAAAAATGGACCCTTAGGAAAGCCTTGTTTCTCAACTTAATCGTTCGAAATGGCATAAAAACGAAGGTCTTATCAAAGGAGGGATTATGTGATTCGTGTCACTTAGTCCCCAGCCATTATCCCTGGATTCGGAATGTTGGTCTTCCTCAGAACGAGTCATCTGAAGGTTTTAGCAATAGATGCGCCTGCAGTGGTCCCTGAGACAAATCTGTGTTCATCATGTCGTCTGAAAAGATTGAAATTTTAAACTCATGATGAACGTATGATGTATCTCAGTTTATCTATGGGATATGACAACCACTTTTACAGGTGACAATGGCACCATTCTTATGTCTTCATTTTGCCTTTTATTGACGTTCAGTTTCCCCTTTGAATTAAGCTCTTCTTTTTCTACAAGATATTATGTATATTCCCTATTTTTCTCGTAATTTCTATTGTTCAAAAATCAGAATTATGGAAACGACTAACGTCAGTTTATTTGGTTGATAATAGCTGAAAGATATGGCAGATGATTTTCTCTTTTATTCACAAAAAGAAAAAAAAAACATTACCGTAACAATTACGACGTTGGCTTGGCTTAGATTAGCTGCATTTTACTTGTAAGTTTATTAAGCTACTTATAGCAACTTCCATCAGCTTTTTTCGTTGTTATTTGAATCCAGAAGCTCAAAATTCCTTTAAATCTTTTCCAAGTCTTCCATCAGTTCAATTTGCCATCTATCAATCATTCCCTCCTGCCACTGAAAAGTTGTTTATTGGAGAGAGCTTCAAGGGGCACTCACAATGGCACTCTCGCACTTCTTCAGGTACAGCTGGTGGCACGGTCCTCTGGAGTTGGAGGGCCAAATGGAGCCTGTCGCTGGAGGAGGAGGAGGGGGAGGGGGAGGAGGAGGAGTTGGCAAACTGGAAGGGGGGGCGCCTTGAGATGAGAAGGGTCCATCGCCAGGAGTCCGGAGAATACTCTGTCACTGCCACAAGTCCCAGGGGAACTGCCACCGCTTCCTTCGTCATTAATGTCCAGTGTACGTGAGTTGGTTTTGCCAGAGCTCCTTTCGTTGGTCATCTATTCTCCTTTTTGGGAAAGAGAGAGAGAGAGAGAGAGAGAGAGAGAGAGAGAGAGAGAGAGAGAGAGAGAGAGAAGTGGAAATACATATAGCAATCAGGCGTAAGAACACTGTGGGAAAAAGAAGTATGTATAAAATGTAAAAATAAAAACACAAAAAAAAACTTTAAAAAAGTTAATTGGAAAATGAAACAAAAATAAAAAAAAAGATGAAACGATAATAAATAGTAAACAATTAAATAAAAGCAATAAATATAAAAATTTAGACAATTAAAATGAAAATAAAAGTAAAAAATAATAAAAATGATTAAAACAAAAATAATAGAAATTGAAAAACAATTAATAAAAATAAAGGTTGACCTTGAGAGACTGACTGCATTATGCAGACAGAGACGAACAGGCAAGCAAAATGAAAATAACAATATTACGAAATGGCATCAATGAAGGTGTTCTTTGCGGGTTATTGAGAAACTTGTTTGAACAGTCTGGATAAATAGTAGGTTTTCCAGGATTTCTTCTGATCAAATCGTAAAATGCTTGTGGTGTCTTTCGTTGATTCGTCTGTGTTTGTGGGGATGAAGATAGAAATGTAGTTAAGTTTTGTTTGTATTTGCCATATTTTGTGACTTTTTGTTGTTTGGATATTTTGGAAAACGTAGGATTCCAAACATTGCAAAATGTTGTTGTTGTTGGGAGGGGGGTTTAGGAAAGGTCTACGGAAAAACCTAAAAACGTCTGAAAAAGGTTTTCTGCGTTGAGGTAATGATACAGGAATTTAGGAAAGGTTTTTATGATTTATTTATTAGAATGAAAATGTAAAAAAATAAATAATGTGCATGTTAAACACTATAGAACAATTATTTCTAATAAAATATAGAGTATTTACTTTAATTTTTGTTGGTGAAACGATGCTTTATTTGACCGCAGATTTAAGCAAGCGCCTCAAGTAAGTTGGAGGTCGGATCACGTATTGTTCCTGCTACAGTATTCTGATAATGAATAATTTTATTGTTAGGGTCTCTAACAAATAGCTAGAAAATCCATTTTCTATGTACTATGGTTTTCCAAGAATGAGGACATAAAGATATTGCATAATATTAATAAACAAATAAACGAGATTCCATTGTCAATTCATAAGCTGATTTAGCCTCCCATAATCTGCAACAAAGTCTTTTCAGCTACGAATATAAAAATATACACTGAGTGGGCACAGGCAGACATTTGTCATACATAAGCGCTGGAAACGACGTACCATGAGACACATCTATTCTGTCTGCACCACCACGTCACGTAGTCAAGTATATCTTAGTTTAACCAGACCAGTGAGCTGATTAACAGCTTTTTAGGGCTGGCCCCAAGGATTAGATATTTTTATGTGGCTAGAAACCAACTGGTTACCCAGCCACGGGACCTACAGCTTATTGTGGGATCCGAGCCACATTATATCGAGAAACGAATTTCTAGTCACCAGAAATAAATTCCTCTGATTCAACGTTGGCAGAGCGGGGAGTCGAGCTCGCGACTCCGCATACGTCACATGGTGACCCGTCTTTTGTTATATATCAATAAATTGTAAAGAATCTGTGTTTCATGTGTGTATAAGTTACCGTTTTAAATGAAGCTCTTACAAAACTGGAGGGAGGTCCACATAAAACAAGAACTGGATAGAATTAGTCCAGGAGGAAAGCGAATCATTGAAAACAGAGCGCCAAGGGAGAGAAGCAGAATGGGGAAGCTTGGGAAATCACAACACGTTCCAACAGGAAGCAGTGTGTGAGGAGGTGGAGAAAGGCAAACAGAAGGCATAAAGTGAGAATATGGAGGAATGAAGAAAAATAGAATACAGGCAAACTGAGGAGGACAGAAGGGAACAAGGGAACGTCGTCGGCTGATGGAAGCTCTCATTTTAGCTTTCTGCAAAAGAGAATAGTTGAGATGGCTTTGTCTGTCCTGTCCTTCCGTACTACTGAGTATAGCGTGCTGCAAATTGGTATATTGATCATCCACCCTCCATTTATCGAACATACCAAACTGCAGCCCTCTAGCCTCAGTAGTTTTTATTTTATTTTAGGTTAAAGTTAGCCGTGATCGTGCGTCTGGCACCGTTATAGGTGCTAACAACACATGCCCCCATCAGGCCGTGGCTGAGTGTTTCATACAGCATTTTATGCTGTACAGAAAACTCGACTGCGCTGAAGTAACTAAGGTGCATTTTTTACTTGCTCATATTGTCTAAAGTTTAATACATCAACTAAGTTACAGGAAGACTATTATGTTGGGCTAAAAATCTTCGTGGAAACCAGTTTGATTCAGTAAGACAAACTTGCACTCGTAATTCTTAACAAAGAAGTAAGAAAATAGTCTCACTCCGTACCAACACTGCCAAGTATGGAAAGATACCCATAGCTATCAGTTCCTCGTTGGATGAGTGGTTTACGTGCTCGTCAACCGATTCGGTGGGCCCGAGTTCGATTCCGCTCACTGCCAACGTAGAATCAGAGCAATTTGTTTCTGGTGATTATAAATTAATTTCTCGATTTAATGTGGTTTGGATGCCACAATAAGCTGTAGGTCCCGTTGCTAGGTAATCAATTGTTTCCTAGCCACGTCAAAATACCTAATCCTTCGGGACAGCCCTAGGGGAGCTGTTAATCAGCCCAGTCGTCTGGTTAAACTATGATATACTTAAGTTTTTATCCATAGGTATCAACAATCTAACAACGCAGTAAATGACTGACTTCATGACAGAATGATACCATCCCAAACGGTTCATGGTATTTAGCCTGGAATGAGCTAAAATGCTGAGAAATAATCCAGGTGTTAGCATCACGAATCTGCTAAGATGTTCCTATATGAGATCTCGAAGATGCAGCCATGAACACTCACTTTAATTGCTTAGGGAACAAAGGAAAAGTATCCAGAACCCTATTCACTGTTCCCAGTGATGATCTGTCTATCAGCCTTCCAGTTCTGCCCCGTTGCTATGCAAATGTTTTATTTTTTGGCTTTCGATGAAAATATTGAAACACAGATTTCCATATTTGGGCAAGAGAGGACTGAACTCATCCTGGCAGCAGGACGGAAGTGTATGAAATCCAACAGTGGGCAGGACTTCCCTCAGCCACATAGAAAACTTTGCTACAAAAGGCGGCCAAGAAATCAGTTACTGGTTTCCAGAGGTCCGGAGATTGAAAGATGCCTTCAGCACTCACTGCAAGAAGAATGGACATTTATATATTGCGTGAAATAAAAAAAATGAACAATGCAACGTTGAAGTTCATTTATGGGGACTGAAGACAAAGTGGCAACAGTATCAGAGACCAAGACAGAGCATGATGACGCAGTAACTGATGAAACAGAGAACACTAATAGACACTTCAGCATTGCAGCTAAATCATTTGTTATTTTGTACAGAAACATACTGGTATGAGTGGGAAGGTGGCTAATAATGTGATTACCATAAATAATAAATTCATCTATCTGTCTCTCCTGACTAAGAATAACAGTACCATATACAAAACTAGTAGCATATCCAAGTTTGTTTGTTTGTATGGTATTTTATGTTGCATAGAACCAGTGATTATTCAGCAACGGGACCAACGGCTTTACGTGACTTCCGCACCACGTCGAGAGTGAACTTCTATCACCAGAAATACACATCTCTCACACCTCAATGGAATGTCCGAGAATCGCACTCACGGCCACCTAGATACTATTTTCAGTAGCTTACAACATGCGAATATTCCTCATCAGGTTCTATTCGGTAATTTGGGGAGTTTTCTTACAATGTTTTGGTTGGGGCAGTTTCATTCTTTCACACAGACTTGCTAAGCGTCACGGGGAGTCGAGTGTTTTCAGCATAAGTGTCTTTCAAATAAGCATGTTTACATAAGAAAAACGTATTCAATAAACGTGTTTTTAGCCCTGAAATATGACTAAAACTTGCAGTTGTAATCAAATCCCAATATATCAGAACAGAAAGCAATAAATTCATGCGTGACACCGTGAGCAGGTCGGCACAGTCCCTCTCGAAGTCTTGTCAAATACGACCGAATTTATTGCACTTGAAGAAAACACTTGCAATGTTTTTTTCTACCAACATTTCTAATAATATGATTTCTCATTAAAGTCAAGCAGCAAATCATCTTCCAGTAAAAGGCTACATGATTTTCACCTCTTTTAAACTAACAGATGGCTGAATGACCTGACAAGAGTTATCCTATAATTTGGGGCTGTTTTTATACATATTATTGTAGGTAACTGACGTTATTATCCTGGTATTACCCACTGATGCTATTTTTCAGTTGAGCCTCATTGCTTCTTTGTCTCTTGATATAGGGTGTCCATAAAATCCCAGTACCATTACAAGTATTTATTGATCATAATGGTACTGGGACTTTATGGACGCCCTGTATGTTTGTCAAGAAGCTAACATGAGAGTTGCAGGTGGATGCTGACTGAAATATTACAAAAGGCTCGTGATTGGAAAACACTGAATAAATGTTTGAGTAGAAAGGGATGTAACCTTTGACCTTCTATGTGGGTCAAAATATGTTGGACATTGTTTTCATTGTTTTGACATGTATGCGATAGATTCGTAATTGATGTCGTTACTCCGCTAATGAAACAGAAGTGCAAATTTGCTAATTGGTATTTGGCATGAATTGTCTGGACGTTCAACGACTTTGTCTATTTGTCCTTGAAATATGATTGGTTTCGTTTTACTAGTTTTGATCAACTTACTTCCGACCATTGATTTATGTATTATATTATGCTCAGAACTTGGTCGAATAATGCAATGGATATTTATTAAAGATTTCTTATTACACAGTGACGTCAAAGTCAGTGTTAAAGTCTAGGTCATACCTACGTTAACGTCAACGTCAAACATGAATTTAAACTGGGCCATCACCTTTGAACTAAGAGAGACAGATCAATTAATGATGCCTCTTCGAAGAGTGAAATCATGGTCAATGTAAAGTTCATACTTATAAGTCAAAGGTGAAATAAGATTTTAAGGTAAAGGAGATAGAGTGGTAAAGTCGGAATTTGAGATGAGGGTTTCGTTCATTTGGTGGAGATGTTTGTCCTTTGGGTGGCAGGAGTCTGCAATAAGGTTTGGTCCTTGTTGCTGGTAACTAGCAGTTAGATTTGGGGAGTGAGATCACTCGTCTCCTGAATCTTGCCCTCTCTGGATGTTCTTGGCTGAGATGAAATGGCTAAACTAAATTTGAGAGACCAAGGGTTCCTAATAGTGAGCATATATATATATATATATATATATATATATATATATATATATAATATATATATGTGTGTGTATGTATGTATTTATGCATATATATATATATGCAATATGTATACACACACACACACACACATAGATATAATATTTCAAGAGCATCCAATTTATACATACATATACATATATTGTGCATCTTTCTCAGGATAAATCTAATGATTTTTGGCCAAAGTGTAAATCATTTCCAGGCATATATAACGAAAATGTTCCCAGAAACTCAAAAGAAACAAGAACAAGACGAGACAGACAATATGGTCGACTCGCTTCCTACGTTCTGACGCTCTCTTGACACAAACGAAGGGATGAATAAGTCAAATGTTATTTCTCTATGGAGTGATGTTGGTCGCTTTAGATGCTCGAAAACTATTGAGTTGATTCTTTTCGGCATAAAAGAGGCCGGCTGAAGCTAATGAATCTCTGCTGGAACTCCGGAAGTGTCATTAATCTCCAACCAAAGCCGGGGTCAATCCGCAAGGTTGAAACAGGGGCAGTTCGACTCATTTTCCATTATCCCCTGTGATTACCTGATGCCACGATACCTCTTGCAAAATTAAACGCTCTCTCTCTCCCCACCTTTCTCTCTCTCTCTCTTTTGTGTGGATGTGTGTGTATCTGGGCTCATCGAGTTAAGACTGAGAATATGTCAGCTGGTATTCCTGGGTAAATGGTGTCATGTGTTATGTATAGCTGTTATTTCACGTCTACAGGAGTAATTCTCTGGCTATGTCTCTATGTCTCTCCTTATACAGACACAGACACACACACACACACACACACACACACACACACACATATATATATATATATATATATATATATATATAGTATATATATATATATATATATATATATATATATATATATATATAGTACGTGGGTAATCTTCTTGGACACGAATATAGGTTACTTAGTTGTATTGCAATAGGAACATGAAAGCTGATTTTGTGAGGATATATATATATATATATATATTATATATATATATATATATATATATATATATATATATATATATATATATATATATATTTGATTAATGTGTAAGATTATCAGAGAGAGAGAGAGAGAGAGGAGCGAGAGAGAGAGAGAGAAAGAGGAGAGACTGCCCTCATTTTCCAGTATGTTAGTTTCTGAGCGGAAATGTTGTCCATTTCCCACCTTGTCCGGCTGTGCTTTCCTTCAGGCCAAGTTGACCAGCCTTTTCCTTCCCAATCAGGAGCCAAGCATCAGTATGTCAGATCTGTGCTTTCGAACCAGATTTTGTCCAGAGAACATTCCCGTGAATCCAAACGGGTGACGGTGGATGAGGGTGGCTAAGCTTCCGTCTCTGTACAAGCAGTTGGCAATCCTACACCGAAACGTGACCCGGGTCATCAGACAGGAGAAACAGCAGGTAGGCAATCAGTCATGTCAGATCTTGTCTTTCGAACCCAGATGGTCCAGAGAACATCGTGACATCCAAACGGGTGACGGTGGATGAGGGTGGCTCAGCTTCCGTCCTCTGTACAGCAGTTGGCAATCCTACACCGAACGTGACCTGGGTCAGACAGGAGGATAACAGCAGGTAGGCAATCAGGTCAATGTCCTCAATACTGAATAAACATTTCCCTGTATGTAGTATGGTTAGGTACGCCGCTCACTCTAAAGAGATGTTTGTTTGTCTGGTGTTTTTACGTTGCATGGAACCAGTGGTTATTCAGCAACGGGACCAACGGCTTTACGTGAATTCCGAATCACGTCGAGAGTGAACTTCCATCACCAGAAATAGACATCACTCACCCCTCAACGGAATGCCCGAGAATGGAACTCGAGGCCACCGAGGTGGCAGACCAAGACCAAACCGACCACGCCACCGAGGCGCCCAGTGCCGCAATGAAATAGGAGTAAAACGATCCCCGGAAGCCGAGAGGGCAGAAGCCGAAATCTGTGCTGGAGAGCCAATTCCGGTGCAAATCCGGTTTGATCTTACAATATCCGCTCGCTCGCATATGAAACGGAGGAAGCTTTAGCCTCGACGGCATCAAATATTCGCGTCATTTTGATGCAATTTGACGTCCAGAAGATGAAATGAAATATTCAGTCTCGTTTGGGCGCTGAGTGACCTCTCCTGAATAAAGAAGGAAGGGCAGCGGTTTCCTCTTTAGCGGTGATTGAGAGGAAGAGAAGCCATGACTGAAATGCAACACACCAAGAAATAATGGTAAAAAAGTCCAAATAAATGATCGTAATCAACCATAAGTGCTATGTTAGTGATTTTATAAAACGATATATCAAAGTCACAACGCCCTCATTAGATAAATGTACTTTATAGCCTGACATAAAAATGAATTTTAAAGAAAAACAAACGTTTAGATAAAGATTTTGTAAAATAATTTCCTACTCCTGAACATATTCAGATGGAATACCTCACAGAGAAAAGAGTCACTTTGTTAGACGTTTCTGACATTTTTAACCGCTCTCAACTAACGAGAGATCTGTTCTTCATAGATTTAATGCTTTGATAGACTCCCTTTCCTTAAAATGAAACCACAACTTTATATATTAATGATGACAAATGCCGATTTACTATAGTGACATCTAAAAATTATTCTTTTTCTGAAAATATAAATTTAGGCTTATAACTTTCAACTTTTCAAATATCACGTAGCCAAAGATTTTCTGGTGTTTGCAATCACATTCTCAAATCCCTGAATTATAGTAATAACTCCTTGATTCCAGTTTTGACGTTTTTGTTGATTATTTTCCACCGTGCAAATCCAGAATACCTCCGGTAGAATTGCTGTCCATGCAAATCGTATTAATCAAAATATCGATAGCAGATGGTATTGACAGCGACTGGTTTTTTGGCACGAAAAAAAAAAGTATTAAAACAAAGGCTTCCTCTATTTGGCAATAAATTCGACTTCACCCCATGACGTAATCATTTATACGCGAAAAAGCAGACCATGTAAAATTTGTGAAATATATGACACAATGCTGTTTGAAATAGGGAAAATATATAAAACAATGCTCTTTGAACCAAACAAAAACTTCTTTCAGTTTTCTTCTGAAGATGGAAAAAGAAACCCACAAGATACCCGAGTATAACTTGTTTACTTGTAAGTATTTACATGGCAATAACACTCGAGTGCTTTCAGACTCCTGTGGCCTGAAAGCACCCGAGTGTTAATGCCATGTAAATACTTACAAGTGAACAAGTTATACTCAGTTATCTTGTGGGTTTCTTTTTCCACAATGCTCTTTATGGTTGCCCTGTGTTATGACCTAAGTCCGCCATTTGTTGAGATGCAGGAGACATTATGTAACCCCAGAGAATTTCGTGATGTCTTGCAGCAACTCCGAGGTTCTCTCTTGGGGCATCGGCGAAGCCAGACTCTCGATCGAGGGGGCGACCAGAGCAGACACGGGATTCTACCTGTGCCTCGCCTCCAACGTCGTCTCCAGGGCGGAGCCCGTTCGCGCGGCCGTCGTCGTAACTCGTAAGTAGTTTCTCTTCTTAAAGTCTTCTTTATCCACTGATTAACGCGAGTGGTTCTCAGTCAATACCAATGAGCTAACTCCTGTTTGACCACTGATTAACACGAGTGTTTCTCAGTCAATACCAATGAGCTAAACTCTTGTTTATCCACTTATTAACGCGAGTGTTTCTCAGTCAATACCAATGAGCTAAACTCTTGTTTATATACTGATTAATACGAGTGGTTCTTAGAAATTGGAAATAGGCTAAAGTCGTTTTTTATCGACTGATTAACACGAATGGTTCTCAGATGATGGCAATAAACATTTTGGTTAGGTTTGAAGTTCGGTTAAGTGATCAATCTCAGTTAATGGCTTTACTCTTCTTCAGTTAACTTGCCTTATTTCCATCCTGATATTTATGTTTGCCCATTTTCCAAAGGTATTCATTTTCAGCAGATACATGAAATGACGGTCAGTTGGCAAGGTGATTAGTAATTCGAGTAGTTTGTTTTTACCGATATAGGTATTGTTGCTTTGGTACCGTAGCTTTAAAATATCTTGCCTTTGCCAACTAAAATACAACCCATTTTGTAATGGAGAAGTTGATTGGCTACTCGGGACTAATGTGAATTCGCATGTTCGCATTTTCTTTAATGTTACCTTTCACTCATTTGCTTACAAAACTGGCACTCTTTCTATTACATACCTTAAGGATGCATCATCATCTTTCTGTATTTATAATATATCATCGAATTCAAGACAGTGAAAGGATGTGTAGCCTCCTTCCATCTGGGCAATTTTGTTTTTTTTTGTCGGAGAGAGAAATAAGTGTCCCTCATCATTTTTACGTATTCGTCAAATGTCTGTGAATTCGTCATCCATTACAACAAATTTGAGCACCATTGCACAAGTCCGTCTTTTCTCTCGAGTCTAAAAGTCATCCACTCAGTTTTATCCTTCCTTCTCCTTCTGCAGAAACTCCAGAGGTTCCCGACGAAGTGGAAGAAGGCGCAGAAGAGTCCTACCTGAGTCCCTGGGCTCACTTGGGGGGGACGGCCCGCCTGGAGTGCAGCGTGAAAGCCGCCCCTTCGCCCACTTTCAAGTGGACCATCAACGAGGACCGAGTTCTGCTAAATGACCGGAAGTATTTCATAAGGGTGCCTGAGGTGAGAGGGGCTCCTCCTCCTCCTCCTCCTCCTCCTCCTCCTCCTTTCATTAGTCTTATCTGGGCATTTTTGCATTTCGTGACGGGATCTATATTCTGTTTTTTTTCCAACTTTCTATCCGCCTGTGGTGGTTGCGCATGGTAACTCTGCGTCCCAGGCTTTTTATAGTTACGCTGTGTAAGTTTTAGGTAAATAAAAGGATATCTGGGTGTACATTTTCAACTGAAAAGTGTTTTAAGATTTCACTGTATGCGAATTACACCGTTAATATTCGAAATAGGATATTATTTAAAGCCCGGGATGCAGTGTTACCATGCGCAAACACCACAGGCGGATGGACAGATGGAAAAAAAACAGAAAGTAGGTATTATTTTGGTCGCTGAACAGAGCTGAAGTAGGTTCGCTGTGTAGAGATATAGAAATGAGGCCAAAGGCCAAGCGCTGGGTGGGGCCTAATGGTGAGGTCATTCAACGCTACGAGGAAAACTGACAGAGCGAAGGTTTGAAAGGTGTAACAGGAGGAAAACCTCGCTTTAACTCTATGGCGCAATGGTTAGAGAGAGTGAAAAGTAAGGTGGAAGAAATAGAATATGAAAGGCGGTACAGCAAAATAATGAAAGAGAATAGACCAGCATTAAATATGAGTAAGAAATGAACAGGTAAACAGTGATATTTTTGCTCATGTCAGTGTAACCAATCATACGTTCAACTTGGCATGTTGATCATCCACCCTCCAATCATCAAACATACCAAACTGCAGCCCTCTAGCCTTAGTTTGTCTATTTCTGGGGAAGGGCAAAAGCATAATCTATTCTTATAATGCACTGGAAAGAAACTTCACTAAGTAGTTTAATAAAAGAAAATTTCTGTATAAAACTGATCCTTTATTTTAAAAAGAGCAAGCTGTCTAATGTTTAAAAACGTTCTTGAAAGACGGGGAAAAGGAAACGGGATTAGCCGAATATTTGTAAAATTCGACCTGTCACTCAAAAGGGAGGAAGGAATTCTCCTATGAATCTTTGTCAGGTGGAATTACTTGGTTTCCAGCCGTTTGTATGTTCGTATGTACCTACTGTCCTGTTAGCATATGTGTTATGATTTTCCACCACTCTGTATCAGTCCTCTGAAGATGGATTAGTTAGCAATATAGGAAACACCGATCGGATTTACAACCGTTTCTCATTTTGTCCCGGTGGTAAACAATACACAAAATGACTTGTAAGAGTGATTATAAGAATATATATACTATATATATATATATATATATATATATATATATATATAATATATATATATATATATATATATATATATATATATATATATATATATATATATATATATATATATATATATGTAAGGCCTAGGGTTTTTGATTAATAATATATTGTCCATGTGTTCCCTGTGACCTATGGAATGTGGGGAACAGTGTAGAGTAGCTGACAATGAGTTTCTGGGGGTGGCGTGAGATAAAATTGCTTAGTTCAACAAGTCAATGCACGACAGTTTTATGAACTCTTCTCAAAGTGCCTTTGTGAAACTGGATGCAGCTAGAACCGCGAGGCGCTATCGAACTGTGTGTTCGTATGTGCGTGTGCGCCTCTTTCTGTTAAAAGTGTCATACCCAAGCCTATGGGAGGATTTTGACAAGAGGGCTTCAAGTCACAGGCAAGATGCCGTGGCATTCGCCGGGAGTTTTTTATTAATAGTGTTTTAGTGTCCGGTTGTTTGGGTAAGTGTTGAAGTGCTTTAGCCAAAGGGATGGCTTGTTTGATATCTTGTAAGATGTTCCATTTTATTAACTTTGTCTTTAAACTTGTGTGTGTACTTACCAGGATGTGTTCTGTATCTTTGAAACAGACGGATCTGGAATGCCGGGGGAACAAAGAATTCCCAGAGGGGTGTAGACTTTTTTTGGTGACTAGACATTGTACTGTTTTTGAGTTAGTCTGTAAGTCTGGATTACTTGATTGGTTGATTTATTTATTAGTTGTTAATAAACGTTAATGTTATGATGCAACTCTCTCATTTTCATTACCTATTAGAATGGAGAGGAAAGAGTTGGAGAGAGAGAGAGAGAGAGAGGGATTGCCGAGAGAGAGAGAGAGAAAGGTTATGAGTAATGGGGTGTGCGGGTCTGCCTTCCCGTTTTGCTGTGTCCACGCTTACCTTATGAATAATGGGGGGGGGGGGGGAGAATCCCCCAGTTACAGTGGTGGTTTTGGGCAGGCGGTTAAGAGGGGGTATAAAAGTTTTCTTTCTTTCTATGCCTAGGAATGCCAATGTAGAGATGGGTGGCCAGTTAGAAAATAAAAGGGGTTATGGCTTAGGCGATAGTTTTCGAACGACAAAGCTTTGCGGGATTGTGGAAAATTGTTAAATTGTTAGATCGCTCCCCCGGTTGCTAAGTGAAAAAAGGGGTAGAGAAAATATCCATCCGTGGGATGGGGGGATGAGGAAAGAAAATTTCTATTAGGGTCATCAAATTTGCTCGTACCGAGATTCTTCAGGGCGTGAGCCGTGAGACAAGCAACTCAGTCTAGTTCATGAGTGACGGTTGCTAGCTGCGTTTTCACCGATCGCGTTTGTATTGTGCCGACGAGATTTACGTATTCTACGCGAATTTCGAGTTCCTTTTGTTCCCATTATGGAGTGGTAAGTGTTAAGGAACTATTGTTTATCAAAGGGAGAGGGATGTTGTTTAAATATTTCAGGGTTATGGGATTGGTTCAAGAGGTCAACAATTTTTTCTTGTCTTGCCCCATAGTGACGTGTTTTTTTTGTTTTTATTTGCATGTGTTATAATAGACGTATTCGTCTTTGTTTTAAACACATGAGAGTGTATAGAGATGTGTTTTTTTATGCATGTGAACTGTGCTTAGATAAGCATATCTGGTTTAGAGACAGAGCGGCCACAATTTTACGGCTCAGCACATTTCTGCAGAGAAGCGCGTTGCATTGCGAGGGTATTGGCATCCCTCGGGGGATAGTTGCATGGAGGGTACCAGTGGCCTCCCTCGAGAGATGGTGCAGGGGAGGGCATTGCGAGATGGGTACTAGTGTATACCTGGGAAGGGGTCCTCAGACACTGTTCAAGGGAGATGGGGATACTACGGTATGCCTCGGGCTGTTCTGCGCTTGACTGAGGGGTTGTTCTCACGGGGGGGAGAAATTTTTTTTTCTCAGTGTCGGTGAACTCCCCCTTTTCCTTTTTTTCTTTGGTTTGTTTTGTTGGGGATGCGTTGGCCTTGACATTGGATGCTAAGATATCAGCTGATTGATTAGTTGATGAAGTAAAACGCCCGTAGAGTCTTTTTTAGAAAAGAGTTTTTTTTTTCTCTCTCTTGGACGAAGAGAAAAGGAAATAAAAAGAGATTTTTCTTTTCCGTGAATGAGGGGAAAAAGGAAAAGTAGTTAACATGCACGGGATGTTGTTATATGTTTCTTTGTGCCTTGAAAGACACAAATATAAGGGGGGGTGGGGGGGATACACAGATTATTTTTTTTATTGTGTTGGAGAAATTACTTTGAAATGCGAGGATTGGTGTTGTATCTGTTTTGTGTGGCAATGGTGTTAGTCATGGTGTATGCTGGAGAAATTGTATGTCATAGGATTCAGCAATACCAGTGTATGGCTATTTGAATTTTCACCCTTACTTGAGATCTTTGCAAGAGAATTATTGCTATGGAGAGTTATTGTTATTATTATTATTAATAATTATTATACTTGAGATGTGTCACGGGAGGGTGGCTTAAGTATAATTATCATTAAGGGAGACTTGTTTTACGAGAGTTTTTGAGATATTTCATGGGAGATTGTTCTATAATTATTACAGATAATTATTCATGGATAATTATTATGATGAGTTAATGGGAGAAGTCTTGTGCTAATTATTTGTTGAGTTCTTGTAACTTTGGAGAATATTTCAGTGATTCACGGGGATGAGTTTTGCTGAATCTTGATGAATCTGACTGAATCTTGGTGAATTGTGTTTTGAATCTTGCTGAATTTTTGCTGAATTTTTTGCTGAATTTTTTTGGTTTTTGGAGAATGGACAAGCATTAACATTGGTGATATTTTTTGTACTGATACTGAGAATGATTTTGATGATAGAAATTTTTTTTTGGTGATTTTGTGATAATGATATTTCTGATACTGATTTTTTTATACTAATACGTGGGTGCCGTAATGCCTATCAAGGGAGGTGAATCTTTTTGAATTTGGGAGGAACTAACAACACATTATTTTTTTTTTTTTTCCTTTTTTTATGAGTTCAGCAGATAATTGCTTGACATCTAGCGAGTTTTTCTCCTTTTTTGGAAGTTAGCCATAGCTGACACAAGTTTTTTTTTTTACCATGGGTGAATTTTAGTTTATTTTTTCTCTCCAGTTAGTGTGAATATTATCTCAGTTCATGACTTAGAGTCATTGTTCGGGAACGTGTTCGTGTTTTAGCTCTAGATTTGATGCTATAGAGAAATATATGGGAGAATTTTTTGCACGTTTTTGAATGCATACGTAATGGCACTACATTTTTTCTCTGGATATTTGTGTTCCAGATTATGTGAGTTTTCTTGCACAATACAGTTGTTGTATTTGTGACAACTTTGTGAGAGATAGGAAACTTAGTTAAGTTTTCTAGTGGCCTATGTCGTAGTGCATATGGAGAAGTCTTGGCTAAGACACTGTGAGTTGGGAATTATCTGTTATAATGACTTGTGGCACATTGGTGATTTTTTTGTCTAGAAATTTTCTAGACAGTTTTTAGTTTGCCGAATTTTTGCCCTTTTTTAGCAGGTTATGCTAAAATGGAGAGAGTTTTTTTATAGTTTTTGACTATAACATTGAGTTATTCTCTGGAGAATTGGAGTTATAATTGAGAATATTAATTTCGGAGAGATAATTGGAGGTATAATTTATTTTGGAGTTATATTTTGAGATATATATATGGGAGATATATTTTTTTTGGCCATTTTTTATATTTGCCAATAGTGGTATGAGCTATATTTAGTTCAATTATTTTGCAGCCATCTTTGTTGCAAATGGAGACACATATTTTGAGAATTATGGGGCAATATTTGTGAGTGTGAGTTAGTTGCCTTGAGAGCACATTTTTTTGGAGATATATTTTTTGGAGCCTTGTTGTTCCACATGGAGTTATTGGGGAAATAGAGGTAAATATTTTGCATTTGCCAAAATAGAGGTGATTATTCTCTATTCTTGGAGTGGTGTTGTTCTTTTTATTAACATATGGCTATTGGAGAAATAAGAGAGAATAATATAAGGGGGTTGGTTGTTAACCAAATGGAGGAAATATTTTTATAACCGAGTGGTGTTATTATTAATATGGTGAAATATGGAGTTGGAATTAATCTTTGGTGGGTGACCTTTTTTTGTGTTATGGAGTTTTTTTCGAGACAAGAGAAGATTTCTGTGGTTCTCTTTTTTGATTTCGTGACTATTAGAGGCGAATGGCATTACTGCATTACGAGTCATTTGGAGATGTGTGCATTTTTTATGTTCACAAGTGTGTTATTCTTGGAGAAATATAATTTGGGGAAAAGTCATGTTGAGAGAATGAGTCTTTGAGACAAATTTTTGAACACATTAGTCATATCCTGGAGTTAATTCTGTGAAATGTGTCAGTTAGACCTTTTTTTTCTAGAGAATCATGAGTTTCCAAACTTATGTGTCTGACAAGACAATTCTTATGCTGATGTTAGAGCATACGTCCGCAGTCGATTTTTCTGCTGACAAGCGATGTGATGAACATTTTGCTGATTCTTTTCCTCTGATGGTGACAGATCAGAATTTTGCAATATCTGGAAATGTTGACAATAGCATTTCACGAAAGCAGCATGTGAGAGTTTGCTTTCTGGCAAATTCCATAACTTTACATGGAGCATTTCTTGGGAAAAACGCGGGAGTTATGCATATTATACATGTATTATGTATTTTGAGATTGGAAATGTTCTTGTGATTATCCTTTTTTTTTTTTTTTTTTTTTGTTTTTTTTTTTTTTTTTTATTATATTTTTCTTCCTTTTCCTGTGAGAGATGTAATTTGGGGATTGAGCTTAAGTAGCATTTCTTTTTTTTATCGGGAGATGTGATTTTTCTGGGTTGCTGCTTACGTAAATGGGAGTTTGACATTAAGTCTCATTGTAATTAATTATTGAGCAGTAAAGGGGGTTTCGCTGTTAAAACGTTTGGAGATTTTTTTAGTCTGATTTTTTGTGGGTTGTTCAATATCAGAGTTTGAAAGAACATTTTTTGGTCTGGGTGTTACGAGATTCTTTTTTTTTTCCTTGGGCTCATTGCGATTTTTGTCTTGTCTTTTTTTTTCTTGTGAGCACATTCGAGTTTGAAATGTGAGTACAGAAGTCCGTGGAGTTGCTGTGATTTCTGAATTGTGTGTGTGATGATGTGTGAGTTTGGAGAATTGAGTTGGAGAACTTGATGTTTTTTTTTCTTAGAGAGTTGCGATAATGACTTATGATTTGGTAGTCATGTTAAGGGAGTTAATTTGGTTTAGGAGAACGTTCAGTTAGTATTTCTGACTTTTTGAGATCATTGTTTGATAGAAGTAGTATGTGGGTTTAATTTTCCTAGATTGACCAGTGACTTTGACTGACATACTAACGTACACCAAAAAGTCGTTTCCCGACACCAGCAAGACGTCCACCAGCCGTTTGCAGAGAGGTTGCTGTTATTTTACCCCAGGGTGATTACAAGAATTTCCACGTGGGTGATCGCGAGAATTCTACAGCGTGTCTTTGGGGATCTGCAGAAGCCGTGAGAAGTCTTCTACGATGAGGGAGGCATTCCGTCTTCCTACAGTTAGCTACAGTCTGC
>NC_061098.1:42541964-42561964 GCF_015104395.2 Macrobrachium nipponense | reverse complement strand
TATACATATATATAACCAGAATATATATATATAAATATATTATATATAATATATTAATTATATATATAATTATAATATATATATATATATATTATATAAAATATATATATATACTATATATATATAAATTAAATATTATATAATATATATATATATATTATATTATATAAATTTATATAATATAATATATATATTATATATAATATATATATTATAATAAATTAATTATATATATATATTTAATATAATAATATAAATTATTAATAAATATTAATATTATATATATATAATTAATATAATAATTATATTATATATATATTATATATATTATATATATATATATTTATATTTTAAATAAATATATATATATATATATATATATATATATATATATATATATATATCTTATATATATATTATTAAAATATATAAATAAATTATATATATATTAATATATATATTTATATTATTAAATATATATATATATATATATATATTATATATATTATATATATATCATATTATACATATTAAATATATATATATTTATATATTAATATATATATATTTATTATATATATAATAATAATATATATTATAATATTTATATATATATATATACTATATATATATATATATATTATTATATATATATATTATATATATATATATATATATATATATTTATAATATTTATTATATATATATTATATATATATATATATATATGATATTATAATATATATATATAATATATATATATATATATATATATTATATATATAATAAATAATATATTATAATATTTATAATATAATATTTTAATATTTATTATTATATATAATATATAATAATATTAATATATATTATATATATATATATATATATATATATATATATATATACATGAATTTTTATAACCTCATATACCTGATTGAGCTACAAATGTCCGTTAACATCCAATTTGTTCTACCTCGGAATTAATCTATTATCTATTGACAATAATTTCGTCCTCTCGTGAATTCGAACCAGCGCACCGAAAGTCCTGATTTTTCCTCTGTGCGCTGGTTCGAATCCACGAGAGTACAATATTATTATCGAATAAAAAATTTAACCTCGGTAACATAAATTAAAATATATTATTTCCGAGGTAGATCGAATTGGATATTAAAAGGACAATTGTAGCTTAATGGATATATATATATATATATATATATATATATATATATATATATATATATATATATATATATATATATATATATATATTTATAATACTCTAACAAGTCATTTTGTATGTTGTTCACCGCCGGGACAAAATGAGAAACGGTTGTAAATGCAACTGGTGTTTGCTATATTGCTAACTAAGTCATCTTCAGAGGACTGATACAGAGTGGTGGAAAATCATAACATATACTAACAGGAAAGTACATACGAACATACAAACGGCTGGAAACCAAGTATTTCCACCTGACAAAGATTCATAGGAGGATTCGTTCATCCCTTTTGAGTGACAGGTCGAATTTTACAAATATTCGGCTAACCCCGTTTCCTTTTCCCCGTCTTTCAAGAACGCTTTTAAACATTAGACAGCTTTGCTCTTTTTGAAGTAAAGGATCAGTTTTATACAGAAATTTTCTTTTATTAAACTAATTAGTGAAGTTTCTTTGCATTGCATTATAAGAATAAATTATGCTTTTGCCCTTCCCCAGAAATAGACAATACTAAGGCTAGAGGGCTGCAGTTTGGTATATTTGATGATTGGAGGGTTGATGCTCAACATACCATGTTGAACGTATGATTAGCAACACTGACATAAGCAAAAAATTTCACTGTTTACCTGTGCATTTCTTAAACATATTTTATGCTGTTCTATTCTCTTTCATTATTTTTACTGTACCGCCTTCCATATTGTATTTCTTCCACCTTACTTTTCACTCTCTCTAACCATTGCACCATACAGTTAATGCGAGGTTTTCCTCCTGTTACACCTTTCAAACCTTTGCTCTGTCAATTTTCCTCGTAGCGTTGAATGACCTCACCATCGGCCCATTACCTTACCTACAGACTTTACAACTTGTTTGGGTTGCCCCAGGTCCCTCAGTGTGAGGCACCTCTAATGTCTACCAGAGAGTTGCAAGTGCATCTTCCGGTATATTTTGCATCTTCCAATCTTGGATGGTCTGGGATGCAGTTTAGATATTTGTCGAGCTTATTCTTAAACACATCTACGCTCACTCCTGATATATTCCTCAGATGAGCTGGCAACGCATTGAATAGACGCTGCATTGTCGATGCTGGTGCTTGGCCTTTGGCCTACTTTCTATATCTCTACACAGCAAACCCTACTTCAGCTCTGTTCAGCGACCAAAATAATACCTAGATCCCGTCACGAAATGCAAAAACGCCCAGACTAATGAAAGGAGGAGGAGGAGGAGGAGAGGAGGAGGAGGAGAGGAGGAGGAGCCCCTCTCACCTCAGGCACCCTTATGAAATACTTCCGGTCATTTAGCAGAACTCGGTCCTCGTTGATGGTCCACTTGAAAGTGGGCGAAGGGGCGGCTTTCACGCTGCACTCCAGGCGGGCCGTCCCCCCCAAGTGAGCCCAGGGACTCAGGTAGGACTCTTCTGCGCCTTCTTCCACTTCGTCGGGAACCTCTGGAGTTTCTGCAGAAGGAAAAGGAAGGATAAAACTGAGTGGATGGAAGAGGAAGAATCAACGAAAACTGTGATGACTGTTAGACTCGAGAGAAAAGACGGACTTGTCCAGTGATGCTCAAATTTGTTGTAATGGATTACGAATTCACAGACATTTGACGAATACGTAAAAGTGATGAGGGACACTTATTTCTCTCTCCGACAAAAAAAAAAAAAAAAAAAAATTGCCCAGATGGAAGGAGGCTACACATCCTTTCACTGTCTTGAATTCGATGATCTATTATAAATACAGAAAGATGATGATGCATCCTTAAGGTATGTAATAGAAAGAATGCCAGTTTTGTATGCGAATGAGTGAAAGGTAATATTTAAGAAAAATACGAATATACGAATTCACACTTGTCACGAGTTGCCAAGCAACTCCTCCATTACAAAAGGCGTTGTATGTCAGTTGGCAAAGGAAAGATATTTTAAAGCTACTGCACCAAAGCAACAATACATACATCGGTAAAAACACACTAAATATCAGGATGGAAATGAGGCAAGTTAACTAAAGAAGAATAAAGCCATTAACTGAAATTGATCACTTAACGGCACTTCACACCTAACCAAAATGTTTATTGCCATCATCTGAGAACCATTCGTGTTAATCATTGGATAAACAAGAGTTTAGCTTATTGTCATTGACTGAGAACCACTCGTGTTAATTAGCGGATGCACAAGAGCAGCTTATTTCTATTAACTGAGAACCATTCGTGTTAATCAGTGGATAAAAAGTACTTAGCTTAATACCATCAACTGAGAACCACTCATGTTAATCAGTGGATAAACAAGAGTAGTTTATTTCTATTGACTGAGAACCACTCGTGTTAATCAGTGGATAAAAATAGAGTTTAGCTTATTGCCATTGACTGAGAACCACTCATGTTAATCAGTAGATAAAGAAGAGATTTAGAAGAGAAACATTACTTACGAGTCACGACGACGGCCGCGCGAACGGGCTCCGCCCTGGAGACGACGTTGGAGGCGAGGCAGAGGTAGAATCCCGTGTCTGCTCTGGTCGCCCCCTCGATCGAGAGTCTGGCTTCGCCGATGCCCCAAGAGAGAACCTCGGAGTTGCTGCAAGACATCACGAAATTCTCTGGGGTTACATAAGGTCTCCTGCTTCTCAACAAATGGCAGACTTAGGTCATAACACAGGGCAACCATAAAGAGCATTGTGGAAAAAGAAACCCACAAGATAACTGAGTATAACTTGTTCACTTGTAAGTATTTACATGGCATTAACACTCGAGTGCTTTCAGGCCACAGGAGTCTGAAAGCACTCGAGTGTTATTGCCATGTAAATGCTTACAAGTAAACAAGTTATACTCGGTTATCTTGTGGGTTTCTTTTTCCATCTTCAGAAGAAAACTGAAAGAAGTTTTTGTTTGGTTCAAAGAGCGTTGTTTTATATATTTTCCCTATTTCAAAGACCATTGTGTCATATATTTCACAAATTTTACATGGTCTGCTTTTCCGCGTATAAATGATTTCGTCATGGGGTGAAGCCAAATTTATTGCCAGATAGAGGAAGCCTTTGTTTTAATACTTTTTTTTACGTGACAAAAAACCAGTCGCTGTCAATACCATCTGCTTTCGATATTTTGATTAATACGATTTACTTGGACAGCAATTCTACCCGAGGTATTCTGGTTTTGCATGGTGGAAAATAATCAACAAAAACGTCAAAACTGGAATCAAGGAGTTATTACTAAAATTCAGGGATTTGAGAATGTGATTGCAAACACCAGAAAATCTTTGGCTACGTGTTATTTAGAAAAGTTGAAAGTTATAAGCTGAAATTTGTATTGCCAGAAAAAGAACAATTAATATATAAAGTTGCGGTTTCATTTTAAGGAAAGGGAGTTTATCAAAGCATTAAATCTATGAAGAACAGATCTCATGTTATAAAATCGCGGTTAAAAATGTCGGAAACATCTAACAAAGTGACTATTTTCTCTGAGGTTTTCCATCTGATGTGTTTACGAGAAGGAAGTTATTTTACAAAATCTTTAGCTAAACGTATATTTTTCTTTAAAATCCATTTCTATTTTACGAAATCTTTAGCTAAACGTATATTTTTTCTGAAAATCCATTTCTATGTCAGGCTATAAAGTACATTTATCTAATGAGGGCGTTTTGACTTTGATATATCGTTTTATAAAATCGCTAACATAGCACTTATGGTTGATTACGGATCATTTATTGGGACTTTTTACCATTATTTCTTGGTGTGTTGCATTTCAGTCATGGCTTCTCTTCCTCTCAATCACCGCTAAAGAGGAAACCGCTGCCCTTCCTTCTTTATTCAGGAGAGGTCACTCAGCGCCCAAACGAGACTGAATATTTCATTTCATCTTCTGGACGTCAAATTGCATCAAAATGACGCGAATATTTGATGCCGTCGAGGCTAAAGCTTCCTCCGTTTCATATGCGAGCCAGCGGATATTGTAAGATCAAACCGGATTTGCACCTGAATTGGCTCTCCAGCTCAGATTTCGGCTTCTGTCTCTCGGCTTCCGGGGATCGTTACTCCTATTTCATTGCGGCACTGGGCGCCTCAGTGGCGTGGTCGGTTTGGTCTTGGTCTGCCACCTCGGTGGCCTCGAGTTCCATTCTCGGGCATTCCGTTGAGGGGTGAGTGATGTGTATTTCTGGTGATGGAAGTTCACTCTCGACGTGATTCGGAATTCACGTAAAGCCGTTGGTCCCGTTGCTGAATAACCACTGGTTCCATGCAACGTAAAAACACCAGACAAACAAACATCTCTTTAGAGTGAGCGGCGTACCTAACCATACTACATACAGGGAAATGTTTATTCAGCATTGAAGACATTGACCTGATTGCCTACCTGCTGTTATCCTCCTGTCTGTACCAAGTGACGTTCGGTGTAGGATGGCCAACTGCTGTACAGAGGACGGAAGCTGAGCCACCCTCATCCACCGTCACCCGTTTGGATGTCACGATGTTCTCAGGACCGTCTGGGTTCGAAAGACAAGAACTGACATGACTAATGCTGCTCTGATTGGGAAGGAAAAGGCTGCCACTTGGATTGGAGGAAGGAGCACAGCCGGACAAGGTGGGAAATGGACAACATTTCTGCTCAGAAACTAACATACTGGGAAATGAGGGCAGTCTCTCTCTCTCTCTCTCTCTGCTAAGACTTACATGTTAATCAAATATATATATATAATATATATATATATATATATATATATATATATATATTATATATATATATATATATATGTCCTCACAAAATCAGCTTTCATGTTCCTTTTGGAATACAACTAAGTAACCTATCTTCGTGTCCAAGAAGATTACCAGTACTATATATATATTGTTACGAAGTGCCAAGTATCTGGTTACCATGCATCAAACATTACCTCACAAAAAGCCAGACACCTGAACCCTCATAACACGTTTAAACGACTGAATACTCTAAAGGCAACAGTGATCCCTTAACAACTTACCGTTATTGCAGAAAGTCAGACTAAATACATCAAAACAGGTGTGAGGTAATCTTGTAAGTAATTAAATTAATCAAAGGGCATCACTCCTTCGACAACTTTAAAACTCTAAGTATTTCCCTGATTTCAAAAGTCTAAGTACTTCCCTGGTTCTAAGTCACTTCAAGAAAATTGAAGGAAAGCAAATCAATTACCACTCTATGGTTCTACCTAACATCAATATAATCATAATCATATATACTTATACTGGTGTAAGATAAAGAAAACACTTATAAAAATTTTAAATACAAAAATTTATTATTAAATTCAAAATTTATAAGTGAAATTCACAATATCAGGGAAAATTACTGTTACTTGAAAACAAAGTAAAGTGTAATTAATTCTTGAATCAAATTAAGTAAAATTAAATCAAAATTAATTTATCACAAAGTTCAAGAAAATTAATTTAATTGAAATTCAAAAGTGTTAGGCAATAATTGAAAATTTGAAATTAATTCACAAGTGCTAAACAACAATAAAATTTGAAAAGAATTCTAAGTAAATGCAAATCAATTCACAAGTGTTAAATTTAATTAAATGTGCAATGATAAAGCAATGAAAATAACCAAGTCAATTAAATTATGAATGCAAATGAAAATATAAAATAAAAAGATACACTTCAATAAGAAAATGAATAAGTGCACAAACAATGGAACAGACAAAAAAAAAATCAGCAATGTGTAAAAGTGTAAAAGTTTTCACTCAAAAACACTGTAACCAACAGTTTTTACCAAACCAATTATTAGTTATTAGTTAAACACCATTCCTATCCGTTATTAGTTATTCACTGTCCCTAACAATTATTAGTTAACCACACTCCCTATCCATTATTAGTTGCAACTAATAAAAATATAACACACTTTACCTTGGTATACCAATTTCTTTCTTTGCTTTGCTGCAGGCTTGATTCACACTTTCACAAAAACCAGGCGCCGTTACGAAATAATGTCTGTTCAGATTCCACAAAAGAAACTAAATAACACTAAATAAATTCTAAGAAATATCAAACATGAAATTCTAAAATGTTACGAGTGACCAATTTACGTTACGTTAATATAATCTCGATGTCGAGGGAGAGAGAGAGAGAGAGAGAGAGAGAGAGGGAGAGAGAGAGAGAGAGAGAGGGAGATCTAACTGCCTCGAGGTTCTATGATCGAATGAAATCTCTTCCTTTATGGAAATTCGACTAGGCAGATGATACAGAAATGTTCTTGACACGAAAGCTTCCAGTAGCTTGGAAATCTGATGCAATCTTCATAAAGAAATATGTAACATGCACGAGGCTTTGATTAAAGCATACGCGTACAAGACGAGTCTGTTAAAAAAAAAGACGTACTCTACTCGAACGAGACGAAGAAGTCTTATCACGTACGATGACAGATTCTCCAAAACACAAGTGAAGATTTGAGATCGCTTATCAAGACGCATTGACAGATTTAGGAAAGCAACGGGATATCTCTGAGTTCCTCTAATCTTAAAGTGTCGACATAAAAGTTAAACACTAGTAGTTTCGAAAAGACAAAGATCTCTCTCTTTACGTTATATATATATTCTTTTACAACACGTTAATGCGAAATCTGAACACACATTTTAAAACATCCTATTCTAAGCTATCTAGGAATCTGAAAAAATTGCTTGCACAAATCTACATGACATTTCAAGAGGGGAAAACATGCATTTTGAAAGTAGCAATATATAATATACCTCCCCCCAGATGATTTTTTATCACGGTGTTGAATCCAACGATTCGCAACGAGATAAATAATCAGCAACTACATTGTTTTTGCCACTAATGTGCTGCACTCTTAAGTTATACTGTTACAGGCACAAAGACCACCTGGTCAGTCTTTGATTATGGTTTTTCATTTTCTGGATAAATGATAGTGGATTGTGATCGGACAACACTAAAATTTCTTCATTCCTAGGTCTATTCACATACACTTCAAATTTTTTCAATGCGATGATTAAGGCTAAAGTTTCCTTTTCAATTGTTGAGTATACTTTCTGATGTTTTTTCAATTTTGTAGACATGAAGCACACAGGATGGTAGATATTATTTTCATCTTCTTGAAGTAGAACAGCTCCAACACCACAGTCTGACGCATCAACTTGTATCACAAATTTCTTGTCGAAGTCTGGAGCTTGAAGTACTGGTCTTGAAGTTAAAATGGCTTTTACCTTCTCAAAGGATTCTTGACACTCTGGAGTCCAAATAAACTTAGCTTTGGGACTAGTTAAGTCTGTCAAGGGAGCTACTACGGCTGAGAAATTTGGGCAAAAACGACGATAGAAACCAACCATGCCTAAAAATCTCTGTAGCTGTTTCCTGGTAGTAGGTGGGGTAGCCTTACGGATACTTTTACATTAGCATTTACTGAGCAAGAAGGCCTTTCCCAACTTCAAACCCAAGATACTGTACAGTTGCCTTTCCAAACTCACTCTTCTCTAAGTTGACTGTTAATCCTGCTTCTTGTAGTTTCTTGAAAACTTTCCTCAGAATCTTCAGATGTTCTTCCCACGTTGTAGAGTAAATCACGATGTCATCTAGGTATACACCTACTCCTTCTATTGATCCTAGCAGTTGATCCATCACTCGTTGAAATGTTGCGGGTGCATTCATCAGACCAAACGGCAGAACAGTATACTGATATAGTCCAAAAGGAGTAATAAAAGCTGACAGCAGCTTCGCATTCTCATCTAAGGGAATTTGATAATATCCTTTCAACAAGTCTATCTTGGAAACAAACTTGGCTTGCCCAATATTATCAAGTAACTGAGCTATAAGAGGCAAAGGATAATTATCAGCCACACTGACAGAATTCAGCTTCCTATAATCAGTACACATCCTAAATGAACCATCCGGTTTCTTTAACACACATGGAGAACTGAAGTGACTTGAACTGGGTTCTGCTAATCCATGTTGCAGCAAATACTCAACTTCTTTCTTCAAAACATCTCAATGATACGGTGATAAGCGATAGGCTCTTTGCTTGAAAGGTTTTCCATCTTCTTGAATCTTGATTTCATGCTTGGTCAGATCAGTACGTCTAGGCACATCTGAAAAAATTTCTGGAAAACTTCTAATTACTTCACTTAAGTCTTCACCTTGTTCAACACTCAGATGTTTCAGTTTATCCTCCAAATATTCCAAAATTGAAGAATTATTCATCTTGCTTGCAGTTCCCAATTCGTAGCCATCATCGTCTTCTGTAGATAAAGTTGTCTGGGTTACTGACACAGTTTCAGTTTTAGTTTCTGAGAAATAAGGTTTCAAGAGGTTCACATGTATCTTCCTTTGTTTTCTTCTTCTTTCTGGTGTTTCAATCACATAAGTTCTATCACTTAACTTCTGAATTATCTTGTAAGGACCTTGAAATTTATTAGTGAGGGGAAATCTCTTGACAGGTAAGAACAGTAACACTTGTTGACCAACACTAAAACTTCTTAGCTTAGTCTTAGCATCAAATCTCCTTTTCATTTTCTCTTGACTAATTTTCAAGTTTTCTAAAGAGAATTTTCTAATCTCTTTCAACCTTTTCCTTAAATTCTTCACATACTCTCCTTGGCTTTCCTCTTGATTTTCTTCCCAATTTTCTGCAAGAATCTTCAACGGTCCTCTAACTTCTCTTCCAAAAATCATCTCATTAGGTGAACATCCCATACTTTCTTGATAAGCACTCCTAACTTCAAACAACATTAATGGTAAACCAACATCCCATTCTCTTCCTGACTCAGAACCAATACTTTGTCAGCATACTTTTCAATGTTTTGGTGGAACCTTTCCAAGGCACCTTGAGTTTCTGGATGATAGGCAGTGGATAACTGTTGTTTCACTCCTAACAATTCATCACATCCTGGAATAACTTTTGAAGTAAAGTTTGTTCCTCTGTCACTTTGTACTATTTCTGGTATTCCAAACTTTGAGAAAAACTCCACAAGTTTTTTAGCAACTATCTTGGCAGATATGTTTCTAACAGGGATTGCTTCTGGATACCTTGTCACAGGACACATTAATGTCAACAAATACTCATTTCCTTTCTTTGTCTTCGGCAATGGTCCAACCATGTCTATAATCACTTTGCTAAAGGGTTCTCCTCTAACTTCTATAGGTTGTACGGGGGCTTTCTTGATGGTTTCATTCGGTTTTCCAGCTATCTGGCAGGTATGACACTCACGACAAAACCTGCTAACATCTTTGTGAAGTCCAGGCCAGAAAAAATATTTCATGATCTTCTCCAAAGTCTTCCTGATTCCCATATGTCCAGACTCATGAGCTACTGCAACCACTTGCTTTCTCAATGGATATAGAATCAAAATTTGATGATATTCGCCCCATACAGCATCTCCTGGTATATTTGTAGGTCTATACTTCCTCATCAGCAAACCTTCCTTCAGATAGTAACAGGTAGGAGTTTGTTGCATCTCTTCTCGATCAACAACTCTGAAGAACAAATCAGTTAACAATGCATCCTTCTTCTGCAAGTCCATCAGCTTCTCTCTTGTCACTTGACCAACTTCAAGGGTTGAATTCTCAATATCTGCTAACTCAGCTACTGTAGTTTCACTACTGTCTTCAGTAACACTTTGACTACTCGGAGTCTCTTCAGGAACATCAGGTTCTTCTTCTTCGTCATCGTCGTCTTCTTCATCTTCTTGGGAAATCTCTTCTTGGTCAGCACTATGGGAAACTTCACTTCCCTGGAATAATTCTTCTAAGCACAAAGATCCTTCACTTGATCCTTCTTGGGTGTGTAAATCCTCAGTTTCTTCACTTACAGTCGTAGTCCTCTTCATACTTCTGGTAGTTACACAACTAGGAAACAGGTGGGGGTTATTCTTCTCCAACTAATCCTCAATGGTTTGTCTGTCACTACAGGGCAAGGAATAAATGGCATACCACCAACTTCATTCCCCAACAGAACATGTATACCTTCCATAGCTAGTGAGTCCTTTACAGCAAAATCAACATTCTCTGTCGCCAATTCACATGACAGGTGTAAGCGGCATATAGGAGTTACTTCCTCTCCTCCTATACCCTTCAAAATAACTGAATCTCCTGTGAGACTCTTCTCCAACTGAGGGTGAGAACCACGTACTACCACACTATGGTTACTCCCTGTATCACCTAATATCTTGACTGGTACCTGCATACTTCCTTCTTGAGTTGACAGCATACCCTCATAGATATATGGCTTAAAAGCCTCCACACTGCTTAGCCACTCACTGCTTGAGGTAACATTTCCACTGGTTGCTAAACATTCAGCTTGTTTAGTTTTATTCTTCTCTGGAGTCTGATTCTTTCCCACACTGCTCTTCGTAGTTTGTTTCACCTGGTCACCTTTTACAACTTGACCAACTGGCTTTGACTGCTGTTGATTCCGGTAACACTCTTGACTGTAGTGTCCTACTCTTCAACACTTGAAACAGACAACGATTATTGTTTCTGTAACTGTCTTGAAAAACTGGATGAGGATTTCACATTAGTTTGCTGAGCTGTATTACCTTGTGTACTCTTCTTGTATCACTGGTAGGTTTCCCATTAAATTTGTTCCTATTATTTGGATAAGACTTAAAACCTGGGTGTTGTTGACTCTGGTACTTGACATTGTAATTACGCTTGCTACTGATTATATTGTAATCTTCACTGAGTGTAGCGGCTTTGTCAAGTTTCTTCACTTCTCTCTCTCTTAAATAAGCTCTTATATGTTCAGGAATTCCCTTAAGATACTGTTCAAGAACAAGTAACTCTTCTAACTCATCAAAAGTTTTAACTTTAGCAGCTTCTACCCAACGTTTGAAACACTTCTCACTTTGTAAGCATAATCTAAGAATGTTCCTTCTCATCTTTTCTCAAATTTCTGAATCTCTCATTGTAGTACTCTGGGGTCATCTGGTAAACTTGTAGCACACTGTGTTTAAGTACCTTGTAGTCTTTACACTGATCAGCTGTTAAGGCTAGATAAGCACTTCTCCCTTTACCAATTAAGACACTTTGTAGCAAAACTGACCATTTATCCTCTGGCCATCCCATACCTGAAGCCACTTTCTCAAAGTGATCAAAAAACTCATCTGGAGCTTCTTCAGTAAACTTAGGGATTAACTTCTGTACTCTCACTACATCAAATACAGGATCTTGATTACCTTGGTTAGGGTTAGACGGTGTTACAGGTAATGTGGATTTAGCTCTTATCAATTCCATTTCCCTTTCATGTCTTGCGATTTCTCTTTCCTCTTTTATCCTTTCTCTTTCCTCTTCTGCTGCTTTTTCTTCTTCTCTTTCTCTTCTTTCTTGTTTTTCCCTGTCTATTCTTTCTCTTTCAGCTTGCATTCTTTCTCTTTCAGCTTGCATTCTCTCTCTTTCAGCAAGCATTTTTAGCTTAATCAAATCCTCTTCTGCTTCAATGCGTCTAAGCTCTAACTCTGCATCACTTTTCTCTTTCTTTTCTGCTTGCTTATTTATGAGATCAGCACGTGCTACATTCAACAACTCTTGAGCCAATTCTAACTCATCTTCATCAGTTATTCTACCAGAGTTTATCAATGATTCCATAGCAATACATCTTATTTGTGCCTTTACCATACTAGTAGACACATAACCACCACATGCCTCTGCTAAAGCGCTCCACTGTGCTCTAGACAGAGTGGTTTCAGACACAAAACTTGACGGAAGGGGCTGCTAAAAATTCCTGAACATTGAACTGAGCCATTTTCCTCTAAGTTATCAACTTACAATTCAATACAATAAATGCAAAACAAAATTATATGGTCACTGTCCTAACAAAATATATCCCTAACACCACCAGTATATTCTAGAGTGATAATGAAATCTGCTTTCCCGGGTCTCTGGGAACATTAAATAATGTTTAAAAAAAAAGAAAGACGCATACCCGACCGAAACGGAGGCTGGGCAACAATTAAAATTGACATGTTTTGACAACAACGCAGAAACTCTAGCTCGCTCGTTATCACACGTGCTGAAAGAAAAGTTAAAACATTTGTAGCTTTGAAAAGACAAAGATCTCTCTCTTTATGTTATATATATATTCTTTTACAACACGTTAATGTGAAATCTGAACACACATTTTAAAACATCCTATTCTAAGCTATCTAGGAATCTGAAAAAATGTTGCACAATCTACATGACATTTCAAAGAGGGGAAAACATGCATTGAAATGAAAGTAGCATATATATAATATATATGTATAGCTATATATATATATATATATATATCATATATATAGAGTAGATATATATATATATATATATAGCCCTATATATATATATATATAGATTTCTTAATATATAGTAATATAAAATATATCATTAGTATATATATATATATATATATAGTATATATATATATATAGATCGTATATATATATATAGATATAGATATATTTCATAATATAAGAATAGTATATATATATAGATATATATAGTATATATATATATATATATATATATATATATGTATATATATGTATATATACGTATCTATATATATATAGATATATATATATATATATGATATATATATAATATCATATATATACATATATATATATATATATATATATATATATATATATATATATATATATATATATATATATATATATAATATATATCATATATATATAGGTATATATATAATATATCTATGTATATATATATATATATATATCTATATATATATATATATATATATATATATATATATATATATATATGAAAGGATAAGGAGAGAGGCATAGAGACATAGCCAGAGAATTATTCCTGTAGACGTGAAATAACAGCCATACATAACACATGACACCATTTACCCAGGAATACCAGCTGACATATTCTCCAGGCCTCAACTCGATGAGCCAGATACTACACACATCCACACAAAAGAGAGAGAGAGAGAGAAAGGTGAGGAGAGAGAGAGCGCTTAATTTTGCAAGGGGTATCGTGGCATCAGGTAATCACAGGGGATAATGGAAAATGAGTCGAACTGCCCTTGTTTCAACCTTGCGGATTGACCCCGGCTTTGGTTGGAGATTAATGACACTTCCGGAGTTCCAGCAGAGATTCATTAGCTTCAGTCGGCCTCTTTTATGCCGAAAAGAATCAACTCAATAGTTTTCGAGCATCTAAAGCGACCAACATCACTCCATAGAGGAATAACATTTGACTTATTCATGCCTTTGTTTGTGTCAAGAGAGCGGCAGAACGTAGGACGCGAGTCGGCCATATTGTCTGTCTCGTCTTGTTTTTTTTTTTCTTGTTTCTTTTGAGTTTCTGGGAACATTTTCGTTATATAATGCCTGGAAATGATTTACACTTTGGCCAAAAATCATTAGATTTATCCTGAGAAAGATGCACAATATATGTATATGTATGTATAAATTGGATGCTCTTGAAATATATTATCTATGTGTGTGTGTGTGTGTATACATATGCATATATTATACATATATGCATAATACACACATATATATATATATATATATTATATATATATAGTAATATATATATATATATATATATATATATATATATATATATATATATATATATATATATATATATAATATGCTCACTTTTAGGAAACAGCCTTGGTTCTCTCAAATTTGGCCATTCATCTCGCCAAGAACATCCAGAGAGGGGCAAGATTCAGAAGACGAGTGATCTCACTCCCCAAATCTAACTGCTAGTTACCAGCAACAAGACAAACCTTATTGCAGACTCCTGCCACCCAAAGGACAAACATCTCACCAAATGAACGAAACCCTCATCTCAAATCCGACTTTACCATTCTATCTCCTTTACCTTAAAATCTTATTTCACCTTTGACTTATAAGTATGAACTTTACATTGACCATGATTTCACTCTTCGAAGAGGCATCATTAATTTATCTGTCTCTCTTAGTTCAAAGGTGATGGCCCAGTTTAAGTTCCTGTTTGACATTGACGTTTACGTAGGTATGACCTAGACCTTAACGCTGACTTTGACGTCACTGTGTAATAAGAAATCCTTAATAAATATCCATTGCATTATTCGACCAATTTCTGTGCCCAATGTAATACATAAATCAGCGGTCGGAAGTAAGTTGATCATAACTAGTAAAACGAAACCATTCATATTTCAAGGACAAATAGACAAAGTCGTTGAACGTCCAGACAATTCATGCTAAATACCAATTAGCAAATTTGCACTTCTGTTTCATTAGCGGAGTAACGACATCAAATACGAATCTATCGCATACATGTCAAAACAATGAAAACAATGGAAAACATATTTTGACCCACATAGAAGGTCAAAGGTTACATCCATTTCTACTCAAACATTTATTCAGTGTTTTCCAATCACGAAACTTTTGTAATATTTCAGTCAGCATCCACCTGCAACTCTCAGTGTAATCCTGTTAACAAGCATACAGGGTGTCCACAAAGTCCCAGTGCCATTATGAGCAATAAATACTTGTAATGGTACTGGGATTTTATGGAGACAAAGAAGCAATAAGGCTCAACTGAAAAATAGCATCAGTTGGTATTAATAATAACGTCAGTTACCTACAATAATATGTATAAAAACTACCCCAAATTGTAGCATAACTCTTGCCAGGTCATTCAGGCATTTGTTTATTTACAAGAGGTGAAAATCATGTAGCCTTTTACTGGAAGAGGATTTGCTGCTTGACTTTGAAGAGAAATCATATTATTAGAAATGTTGGTAGAAAAAACATTGCAAGTGTTTTCTTCAAGTGCAATAAACTCGGTCGTATTTCACAAGACTACGAGAAGGACTGTGCCGACCTTCTCAGGCTGTCACGCATGAATTTATTGCTTTCTGTTCTGATATATTGGGATTTGATTACAACTATCAGTTTTAGTCATATTTCAAGGCTAAAGAACACGTTTATTGAATACGTTTTTCTTTTGTAAACATGCTTATTTGAAAAACAATTATCCTGAAAACAATCGACTCCCTGAGACGCCTAGCAAGTCTGTGAAAGAATGAAAAGCCCCAACCAAACATTGTAAGAAAACTCCCCAAATTACCGAATAGACCCTGATGATGAATATTCGCATGTTGTAAGCTACTGAAAATAGTATCTCGGTGGCAGAAAGTGCGATTCTTAGACATTCCATTGAGGTGTGAGAGATGTGTATTTCTGGTGATAGAAGTTCACTCTCGACGTGGTTCGGAAGTCACGTAAAGCCGTTGGTCCCGTTGATGAATAACCACTGGTTCTATGCAACGTAAAAACATCATACAAACAAACAAACTTGAATATGCTACTAGTTTTGTATATGTTACTATTATTCTTAGTCAGGAGAGACAGATAGAATGTATTTATTATTAATAATAATCATATTATTAGCCACCTTCCCACGCATACCAGTATGTTTCTGTACAAAATAACCAATGATTTAGCTGCAATGCTGAAGTGTCTATTAGTGTTCTCTCTTTCATCAGTTACTGTGTCATCATGCTCTGTCTTCGTCTCTGGTACAATTGCCACTTTGTTTTCATTCCCCATAAGTGAACTTTAACGTTGCATTGTTCTTTTTTTTTATTTCACGCAATATATAAATGTCCATTTTTTTTGCAGTGAGTGCTGAAGGCATCTTTCAATCTCCGTAGCCTCTGGAAACAAACCAGTAACTCATTTCTTGGCCGCCTTTTGTAGCAGAGTTTTCTATGTGGCTGAGGTGCCTGCTCACTGTTGGATTTCATACACTTCCATCCTGCTGCCAGGATGAGTTCAGTCCACTCTTGTCCAAATATGGAAATCTGTGTTTCAACATTTTCATCGAAAGCCAAAAAATAAAACATTTGCACAGCAACGGGGCAGAACTGGAAGGCTGATAGACAGATCATCACTGGGAACAGTGAATAGGGTTCTGGATACTTTTCCTGTGTTCCCTAAGCAATTAAAGTGAGTGTTCATGGCTGTATCTTCAGGATCTCCTGTAGGAGCATCTTAGCAGACTCGTAATGCTAACTCCTTGATTATTTCTTAGTATTTTAGCTCATTCCAGGATAAATACCATGAACCGTTTGGGATGGTATCATTCTGTCATGAAGTCAGTCATTTACTGAGTGGTTAGATTGTTGATACCTATGGATAAAAACTTAAGTATATCATAGTTTAACCAGACGACTGGGCTGATTAACAGCTCTCCTAGGGCTGTCCCGAAAGATTAGGTATTTTGACGTGGCTAGGAACCAATTGATTACCTAACAACGGGACCTACAGCTTATTGTGGCATCCGAACCACATTAAATCGAGAAATTAACCCTTAAACGCCGGAGCGGTAAATAAAAAAATGACTCCCGTGTGCCGGAGGGGTTTGAGAGTGAGCGCGTAAGATTAAGAGTTCATTTTTGGCTCCTTTTTTTGTCATTGCTTGAAGTTTAGTACGTAACCATCAGAAATGAAAAAAACTATCATTATCATATATAAATAATGCGATATATGATAGCGCAAAAACGAAATTTCATATATAATTGTATTCAAATCACGCTGTGCGCCAAACGGTTAGAGGTAACAAGTTACTTTTTTTTTTTCGTTGTAATGTGCACTAAATTGCAATCATTTTGATATATAACACATTGTAAAACGATAAAGCAACACAGAGAAAATATTATCACAAAAAATGATGCATGAATTCGTAGCGCGCGGATGTAAAAAAATAATTTTTTAAAAAATTTACCATAAATCGAAATATTGTTATACAGACTTGCAATTTGTTTCAAAATGAAGGAAACTGATTGAATATTACGATACTGTAAGAGTTTTAGCTTACAAATGCAGTTTTTGACCATTTCGAACGAGTTAAAGTTGACCGAATGTCGAATTTTTGTTAAAATATTTTTTTTATATGCAAATATAAAATAAATGAGAAATGCTACAACCTTCCAATAATTTTTTTTATTTTGTGCATGTTTTTGCGCACATTTCCATATATAAAACTTTAAAAAAAGCGTAATATGAAAAGGCTCAAATATTAGGATGAATGTGACCTACGCGTTTCCGAGATTTTCGGCCGAGAATCGGCGCGCGGACGTAATAAAAATATTTTTTTCAAATATTCACCATAAATCGAGATATTGTTCTAGAGACTTGCAATATGTTTTAAATTTAAGATAAATGATTGAATATTACTAGACTGTAAGATGTTTATGTTACAAATGCGTTTTTTTACCATTTCGGTTGAGTCAAAGTTGACCGATCGTAGTTTTTTTCGTACTTATCGTACTTTATATGCAAATATTTCAAAAATGATAAATGCTACAACCTTCCAATATTTTTTGTTATATTGTGCACGTGTTTGCACACATTTCCATATATAAACCTCTAAAAAACGCGTAATATGAAAAGGCACAAATATTAGAAGAATGTGACCTACGCGTTTCCGAGATTTTCGGCCGAGAATCGGCGCGCGGACGGAATAAAAATATTTTTTTCAAATATTCACCATAAATCGAGATATTGTTCTAGAGACTTGCAATATGTTTTAAATTTAAGATAAATGATTTAATATTACTAGACTGTAAGATTTTTATGTTTATATATGCGTTTTTGACCTTTTCGGTTGAAGTCAAAGTTGACCGATCGTAGTTTTTTTCGTACTTATCGTACTTTATATGCAAATATTTCAAAAATGAGAAATGCTACAACCTTCCAATATTTTTTGTTATATTATGCATGTTTTTGCGCACATTTCCCTATATAAACCTTTAAAAAAAGCGTAATATGAAAAGGCTCAAATATTAGGAGAATGTGACCTACGCGTTTAGGAGATTTTCGGCCGAGAATCGGCGCGCGGAGGGGAAAAAAATATTTATTTCAAAAATTCACCATAAATCGAGATACTGTTCTAGAGACTTGCAATTTGTTTTAAAATGAAGATAAATGATTGAATATTACTAGACTGTAAGATTTTTATGTTACAAATGCGTTTTTTGACCTTTTCGGTTGAGTCAAAGTTGACCGATCGTAGTTTTTTTCGTACTTATCGTAGTTTATATGCAAATATTTCAAAAATGATGAATGCTACAACCTTCCAATATTTTTTGTTATATTGTGCATGTCTTTGCGCACATTTCCATATATAAACCTCTAAAAAAAAAGTAATATGAAAAGGCTCAAATATTAGGAGAAGGGGACCTACGTTTCCGAGATTTTCGGTCGAGAATGCGCGCGGAGGGGTATGTTATTTTCAAAAATTCACCATAACATACTGTTCTAGGGATTGCCAATAGTTTTAAAATGAAGATAAATGATTGAATACTACGTAAAGATTTTTAGTTATAAAAGCGTTTTCTGGACCTTTTCGGTTGAGTCAAGTTGACCGATCGTAGTTTTTTTTTCGTACTTATGTACTTTTAGCAAATATTTCAAAAATAAAATGTACAACCTTTCAAAATTTATTTGTGCATGGTTTGCGCACATTTCCATATAAACCTAGTTTAAATTTGAAAAGGCTTAAATATTAGGAGAAAAATTGACTACGCGTTTCCGAGATTTTGGCCGAGAATCGGCGCGCGGAAGAGATTTTTTTTCATCACAAAATCGAGTTACTGTAGAGACTTGCAATATGTTTTAAAATGAAGATAAATGATTGAATAATACTATACTCGTAAGATTTTTATGTTATAAAAGCGTTTTTTGACCTTTTCGGTTGAGTCAAAGTTGACCGATCGTAGTTTTTTTTTCGTACTTATCGTACTTTATATGCAAATATTTCAAAAAATGATAAATGCTACAACCTTCCAAAATTTTTTGTTATATTG
>NC_061098.1:42511409-42541464 GCF_015104395.2 Macrobrachium nipponense | reverse complement strand
CCAAAAAACTATCGGCAGAGTTTTATAATTGTTCGTTCACCTGCCTGACGCACGATTCATGCCTTATTTATCGATTTTTCTTTTCAAAGATGGAAGAAATACATATGTAATGGACGTTAAAAAATAGTCATTGATATCTTTAGAATATTATGTTATGTTATTGTGTAAAACTTTTTTCCATATAGCAAAATTGACGTGAACGAAACGAAGTGATAAAAAACGTCATATCACGACGATAGATATACATTACCAAATAGATAGGAGACACCTATCACTAGTAGCACCGCTTATGGTAGTAGTCTAGGTATACCATGTGAAACTAATTTGAATTAATTTCTATTTCGAAGAAATGAATAGCTACAGAAAGATCAACCTAAGAAAGCTTTAATGAAAAAAAGCCTTTCTTAAAGTATTCGTCAGTTTTGACTCCCACAGCTTTCCAAAGCGTCCAAATGAAACAGGATGATATGCAAGGAATTCGATAAAAAATGAGACTGAATTATACGTTTGATTTTTTTTATGATTGCTTTTGACTGGGAATAGCTATGTCTGAGTTAATTATGTTAAGGAATTACGAAAACTCTAAGAAGAAAGGCGAACATGGCTAATAAAACAGGAATAACGGGAATAATCAAATAAAGCAGATTACTATATATATATATATATATATATATATATATATATATATATATATATATATAATATATATATATATATATATATATATATATATATATATATTGTCAATTTAAATATTCATTTATATTATGTATCCGTGAGAGTATACTGCTAAAAATAGACCTAGGCTAATCATGTGTGAAAATCAGAAGTCTAATTTAGGACCACTAAATGTGTCATGCAAATTATTTTTTTGATCAAAGGACAAAATTAGTTTAATTAAACATCGTTTTCAAAGAATGTTAACGCCTTGATGTATTGTTTATCGGCTGAAGGAGACGAAATGATAACACCCCAGTGCAGTATGATACGTTGAGTCAAGACTCGATCGGCAGCAAAGCCAACTTCAAAATGCTTCTGTATGCTGTCACGAAGCTAGAGTTGAGAATAAAATTAGAAATCGTGGACCCATCGGAATATATTTTCCTTACTTTGCAAAATAATTATCTTTATTACGTTGAATAAGTCTACTCTATTCTAATGTAATTTATTTCAAGTATAGCACCTTAGAAAGGAAATGATATATATAGTTAAGTAAATAATCTGGCATCTGCATATGGCAATATTTCCATAACGGACAATGAATTAAGAAAGTATGCCAATTCTTCGTTGGCCGTCTGTACATACCAATTTGCAGCCCTCTAGTTTTAGTAGTTTTTAAGATCTGAGGGCCGACAGACAAATAGCCATCTCAATAGTTTTCCTTTACAGAAAACCAAAAAGGCCATGGTTTAAAAGGGTAAATACAAAGCAATAAAAGAGTAATGAATGTGAATAAGGATGATATCTCGAAGGCTGATTCATAGTCCTTGAGAGTTAATTAAACAGGACAAAGGGATTGCCACTCAAGGGAATGACATAATGAGCGAAGCAGTTTGAGTGGCAGATTGTGAGCAATACGTTCAGAAAAAAAACTATAAATGTTTTAGTAAGCAAAATCTGGAATGCAATATGTGGTTAATGAGCAAGGTCATCATCTTTATGGAAGCTAATATAATTGTTGAATGCAAATTAATCAACTAAAATATTTGAGTGTTAATGTTTTTAAATGAACTGTTTGCAAAGTGGATGGAGGTCATGGAGCGGGGAGGTAATAATAGTTTCAAAACAGGTTAGGAAAAATTGGATCACGTACCTCTGTATTATTAAGTTACTGCTGCAGTCTCAGGGGGTCTTTCACGGTGGGAGGTTGAAACCAATATTCTTTGGACTTAAGTTTCAAGTCAGTGGTCCCTTGTGAGTAGGTTTCATCTATTGAAATAATAATAATAATAATAGTAATAATAATAATAACAATATATATACATGTATAAAATATATGTATATATATATATATATATATATATCTATATATATATATATATGTATATATATATATATATATATATATATATATATATATATATATATATATATATATATACATCGAGCTACAAATGTCCTTTAATATCTAATTCACTCTACCTCGGAATAATATGTTTTTCATATATGTTTATGAACCTACGAACCTATGAATTTATTCGATGAAATACCAACAGGAAAATTGTATCTCTCTCTCTCTCTCTCTCTCTCTCTCTCTCTACATCTACATATATATAACTGATTCATATACATTACCATCGAGCTACAAAATGTACCTTTTATATCTAATTCGCTCTACCTCGGACTTAATATATTTTCCTATATGTTTAACTGAAGGGGAATTTTTTAGTCGATAAGAGATTTGTCGGCTCACGGGCGCGAACCATCGACACAAACAAATCCAGGACGCGGTGGTGGTGTGGTCTAAGGCTTCACTGTGCGTCCTAGATTTGTTGGTGTCGATGGTTCGCGCCCGTGAGCCGACAAATCTCTTATCGACTAAAAATTCACCTTCGGTTAAACATAAATGAAAATATATTAAGTCCGAGGTAGACCGAATTAGATATTAAAGGACCTTTGTAGCTCGATGTATGTATATGAATCACGGTTATGTGATATGACTCTTATATATATATATGTATATATATATATATATATATATATATATATATATATATATATATATATATATATATATATATATATTATATATATATATATATATATGTTGTGTGAGAGAGAGAGAGAGAGAGAGAGAGAGAGAGAGAGAGAGATAATTTCCCTGTTGGTATTTCATCGAATAAATTTATAGGTTCGTAGGTGCATAAAATTCACGACCCTCTAGTTATTAAAACACGAATGGGTGCAAATAAGTCTGACTTATTCGACAGAAAGCCTTTGCCATTCCTGTATTATGGCATACGTAAAGAATATCCTACAATGATTGTGACTCTCTGAAACATTCTTATCCTCTCAGCTTATTTCAGTGACTTAGAGCATAAGGACTGCCATTTGTGTGTTTAAATGAATAATGCAGTTAACACGTCTTCTCCTTCAGGTCTGAGATGAAGGTGAAGGCTCTCATCGAGGACAATGGCAGGACCTTCCATTGCGACGCCCAGAACGGCCTGGGAGTCGTTCTCTCCACAAACATATCACTGAATGTGCTGCGTAAGTAAATGCTTTTGTTTTGCCCCATTTCTTATAGATGTTCCTGAGAGAAAAATAAGGAAAAAGATGGACCACGTTTTGCAATTCTTCTTTTCTTAAAATTCTGGAACGTCGAAATGCTCCATAATTGTCGTTTTTGCTTCTGAGTTGTTGCAAAGAAAGTGTGATTCTACAAACGAATCGAAATCAAGTGAATATAGGACTCAACACTCGAAATACCATGACTGAGTGGGTTCATTTTGCTGAGAAGATTTTGCAGTAATATTCGGCCTTTTGTAAATGTTTCAAGACAGTTTAGAGGAAATATTAAAAACATTCATATTCACCACCTACTGCAACAACGAAAATATGGAGAACTGATGCTCATAAAATAAACCAACGTGAATTTCCTTTTGAAGTCTGGCCCTGCAGAAAGGCATTTCTTGGCAGGCCTCTTAGGAGGTACTGCCGACAGTGAACCTCATCCGGTTCAACGTAAGCTTTACTTAAGGTTCTTTGCAGCGTCCCTTCGTCCCCTAGCTGCAACCCCTTTCGTTCACTTTACTGTTCCTCCGTTCATATTCACTTTCTTCCATCTTAATTCCCACCCTCTCCTAACAATTGAGTCGTAGTGCAACTGCTCTGAGGTTTTCCTCCTGTCGTACCTCTAAAACCTTTTTGCTGCCAATTTCCGTTTCAGAGCTGAATGACCTCATGGGTCCCAATGCTTGACCTTTGGCCTAAATTCTGCAATCTATTCTATTCTAATCTATTTTTGACAGAATGGGACCGAGAATCAAGATTTATGCATAAGCAATTTTTACCTCATACCTTTACGTGTTTATTTGCTTTGTCCATCACACTGTTTCACCCTAAGTATTACGTCGAGGTATATTATTATTATTATTATTATTATTATTATTATTATTATTATTATTATTAGTCGCTTTGTCCATCACACTATTTCACCCTAAGTTTTGCCTCCGGACATATTACTATTATTATTATTATTATTTGTGTTTCTTGCAGATGGGCCAGTCTGGATGTCGGTGCCGAGCGGAACCATCGACGTCCATGAAAAAGAGGACCTGTTGGTGACGGCTTCGGCCTCTGCAAATCCTCCACCAGTGAAGTAAGGTTTTCCTCTGCTTTGTGTGAAATGTGTTGGTGCAGGAATATGTGACATCCAGAGATCTCACGAGATCTCTAGGGCATATGGGAAATGACCAATTCGCTTAGGAGCATCTGATTCCAGAGGGGTCGTAATAAGCACGGTGAAACAGTGATACATCTACACCGTTTTGCACTAAAGGACATTTGATCCTCCACGGGCTGGTACTAAACATGGCAAAATACATTTGACTCCCCTTGGAATAGTACTGAACACGGCGAAACAGTGTAGATAAATCACTGTTTCACCGTGTTTAAGTACTAGGCCTCTGGGATCAGATGTTCCTAAGCGATTGGACATTTCACATATTCCCTTGGAATTCCGTGAAATCCACGACTTCACATATTTCATGTGACACACACACACACGTGTGTGTGTGTGTGTGTGTGTGTGTGTTTGTGTGAGTGTGTATCACGATTAGAAAGACAGTCAGAAAGAATAAACACAAAAAATGGACCCTTAGAATAGCCCGGTTTCTCACCTTAATCGTTCGAAATGGCATAAAAAGGAGGGATTATGTGATTCGTGTCACTTAGTCCCCAGCCATTACCCCTGGATTCGGAATGTTGGTCTTCGTCAGAACGAGTTATCTGAAGGTTTTAGCAATAGATGCGCCTGCAGTGGTCCCTGAGACCTGTGTTCGTCGTGTCGTCTGAAAAGATTGAAATTTTAAATTGAAAAGTAATCTCATGATGAACGTATGATGTATCTCAGTTTATCCATTGATATGAACTACTTTTACAGGTGACAATGACGTCATTCTTATGTCTTCATTTTGCTTTTTATAGACGTTCAGTTTCCCCTTGAATTAAGCTCTTATTTTACAGGTGATAACCATATTATAATTGTTGCACCCTCTACAAGATATTATGTATATTCCATATTTTTCTCGTAATTTCTATCGTTCAAAAATCAGACTTATGGAAACGACCAACGTCAGTTTATTTGGTTGATAATTTCTGCAAGATATTAAAAAAAAAAAAAAAAAAAAAAAAAAAAAAAAAAAAAAACATTAGCCTAACAATAGATTAAGATCGTTGGTTTGGCTTAGATTAACTACATTTTACTTGCAAGTTTATTCAGCTACTTATAGCAACTTCCATCAGCTTTTTTCGTTGTTATTTGATTCCAGAAGCACAAAATTCCTTTAAATCTTTTTTAAAGTCTTCCATCAGTTCAATTTGCCATCTAGCAATCGCTCCCTCCTGCCACTGAAAAGTTGTTTATTGGAGAGAGCTTCAAGGGACACTCACAATGGCACCTTCGCACTTCTCCAGGTACAGCTGGTGGCACGGTCCTCTGGAGTTGGAGGGCCAAGTGGAGCCTGTCGCTGGAGGAGGAGGAGGGGGGGGAGGAGGAGGAGGAGGAGTAGGAGAGGGCCAACTGGAAGGGCGCCTTGAGATGAGAAGGGTCCATCGCCAGGAGTCCGGAGAATACTCTGTCACTGCCACAAGTCCCAGGGGAACTGCCACCGCTTCCTTCGTCATTAATGTCCAGTGTACGTGAGTTGGTTTTGCCAGAGCTCCTTTCGTTGGTCATCTATTCTCCTTTTTGGGACGGAGAGAGAGAGAGAGAGAGAGAGAGAGAGAGAGAGAGAGAGAGAGAGAGAGAGAGAGAGAGAGGTGGAAATACATACAGCAATCAGGCTTAAGAACACTGTGGGAAAAAGAATTATGTATAAAATGTAAAAATAAAAATAAAAGTAATGAAAATGAAACAAAAAATAGAAAAAGATAAGACGATAATAATAATAATAAACATATAAATAAAAACTATACATATAAAAATTTAGAGAATTTAAATGAAAATAAAAGTAAAGATAATAAAAATGATTAAAACAAAAATCAAAGAAATTGAAATACAATTAATAAAAACAAAGGTTGACCTTGAGAAATTGACTGCATTACAAAGTCAGACAGACAGACAGGCAGGAAGACAAAAGGAAAATAATTACGAAATGAAGGTGTTCTTTGTGGGATATTGAGAAACTTGTTTTAACAACCTAAATATAGAGCAAGTTTCCCAGGATTTCTTCTGAACAAATCGTAAAATGCTTGTGGTGTCTTTCATTGATTCGTCTGTTTGTGGGGGTGAAGATAGTTAAGTTTTGTTTGTATCTGCCACATTTTGCGACTTTTTTGTTGGTTGGATATTTTAGAAAACGTAGCATTCTAAACATTGCAAAATGGTGGCAGGGTTATTGAAAATAATAAAGACGTCTGAATCTGTGAAAATCATTAGTATTAACTCAACTGACGTAAGGAAACCTTGGTAACTTCTCTATCGTAGTTTCAGATAAGATATTCTAATATTTTTCAGTTACTCGGAGAGTAAGCCTATAACCTACTGTGTTGTTATTGTTGTTGCTGTTGGTGGTGGTGGTTGGGTGGCAGGGCTGGCGTAGGGAAGGTCCATGGAAGAGCCTAAAAAGGTCTGAAAAGGGTGTTTTGCGTTGATTTAAAGACAGGAATTATAGGATAGGATATTTATGATTTACCTATTAGAATGAAAATGTAAAAAATAAATAATGTGCTCGTTAAACAGTACAGATTATATATGTCTAATAAAACATAGAGTATTCATTTTCATTTTCGTTGATGAAACAACGCTCTATTTGATTGTAGATTTTAGCAAGCGCCTCAAGTAAGTTGGAGGTCGTATCACGTATTGTTCCTGCTACAGTATTCACATAATGAATAATTCTATTGTTAGAGTATCTAACAAATAGCTATAAAATCCATTTTCTATGTACTATGGTTTTCCAGGAATGAGGACATAAGGGTATTGCTTAATAGTAAAACTCAAAATAAGGAGATTCCATTGCCAAGTCATAAGCTGATTTAGCCTCCCATAACCTTCATCAAATTGTTTTAAGCTACGAATATAAAAATATACGCTGAGTGAGCACAGTCAGACAGTTGTCATACATAAGTGCTGAAAACGACGTACCATGAGACACATCTATTCCGTCTGCACCACCACGTCACGTAGTTAAGTATATCTTAGTTTAACCAGACCACTGAGCTGATTAAGAGATCTCCTAGGGCTGGCCCGAAGGATTAGATATTTTTACGTGGCTAGGAACCAACTGGTTACCTAGCCACGGGACCTACAGCTTATTGTGGGATCCGAACCACATTATATCGAGAAATAAATTTCTAATCACCAGAAATAAATTCCTCTGATTCACCGTTGGCAGTCGTGACTCGAATACGTCACATAGTGGCCCGTCTTTTTTATATCAATAAATTGTAAATAATCTGTTTCCAGTGTATGATAAGTTACCGTTTTAAATGAAACTCTTACAAAACTGGAGGGAGGTCCACAAAAAACAAGAACTCGATAGAATTAGTCCAGGAGGAAAGCGAATCATTGACAACAGAGCGCCAAGGGAGAGAAGCAGAATGGGGAAGCTTGGGAAATCACAACACGTTCCAACAGGAAGCAGTGTGTGAGGAGGAGGAGAAAGGCAAACAGAAGGCATAAAGCGAACATATGGAGGAATGAAGAAAAATAGAATACAGGAAAACTGAGGAGGACAGAAGGGAACAAGGGAACGTCGTCGGCTGATGGAAGCTCTCATTTTAGCCTTTTGCAAAAGAGAATAGTTGAGATGGCTTTGTCTGAGTATAGCGTGCTGCAAATTGGTCTGTTGATCATCCACCCTCCAATCATCGAACATACCAAACTGCAGCCGTCTAGCCTCAGTAGTTTTTATTTTATTTTAGGTTAAAGTTAGCCGTGATCGTGCGTCTGGCACCGTTATAGGTGCTAACAACACATGCCCTCATTAGGCCGTGGCTGAGCATTTCATACATAATTTTATGCTGTACAGAAAACTCGACTGCTCATATTGTCTAAAGTTTAATACCTCAACTAAGTTACAGGAAGACTATTATGTTGGGCTAAAAATCTTCGTGGAAACCAGTTTGAATCAGTAAGACAAACTTGCACTGGTAATTCTGAACAAAGAAGTGAGAAAATAGTCTCACTCCGTACCAACACTGCCAAGCATGGAAAGATATCCATAGGTATCAGTTCCTCGTTGGACGAGTGGTTTACGTGCTTGCCTACCGATTCAGGGCCACGAGTTCGATTCCGCTCACTGCCAACGTGGAATCAGAGGAATTTGTTTCTAGTGATTAGAAATTAACCCTTAAATGCCGACTGGACGTATTTTACGTCGAGATAAATTGTCTGTCGGGTGCCGACTGGACGTATTTTACGTCGACATACGAAAGTTTTTTTAAAATTCGCGGAAAAATACTTATAGGCCTACCAGCCTAAAACTTTTGAATCACGCGCCTTGGGGAATGCTGGGAGTTCGCGGATCAAGGCCTTGTTTTGTTTTTAAGCGTGACCCAGGTGCGCATGCGCGATATCCCTTCTTCTCGCTCCAGCCAGCATCAGTAGCGCACCATCCGAGAGCGATCTTTCGTGAAAAGCGTGTTTTTCTGGACTTGTGCGAGACTTTGAGCATTTGTATTGCTACAGGACATTCCTAGATATGTCTCAACGACGTGTGAACCGTGAAAGGCGCGTTTTACCCGTCGGAAGGGATCGTGTAAGGCGAGTTTTGGACCTGGATGCTGGCGAGGGGCCAAGCACCCAGCATGACCCCGCGCCTCAAGGCCGTTCTGTGCGGCCACGTGTGGCTGAAAGTGTTTTGGGAACACATCGTATGCCTTTGGTTACCCCTAGGAAGCATGTGGGCGTCCTTAGGGGCATTCGTAGGCATTTGGGAGGCCGCCTCCAACCAAGGGACATAGACGAATATCTTTCGGAGCTTGATCGGGAACATGTCGCAAGTCCTCATTTTGATGGCGGATGGTCATCGAGTGATGAGGACATCAGTCCCGATGAAAGTGAGGATGAATATTTGCCCCAATGTCCGTTCGAGGCTCACATCCGAAAGTGAGCTCGAATTCAGTGCATACGAGGGGAATCTGAGGAGGAGGGGGAGGGTGGGGATACGGGCTCAAGTTTTATCGCAGAGGACGATACAGAAAGTGAGGGCCTGAAGTGAGGGTGATGGGCCAACGGGGGGGGTAGTGTGCATCGTGCCCGCACCCGTGCGCCGTGCGCGCGCATGGGCACGTAGAAGGTCGGCTCGTCGCGCCAGCCAAGGTGAAGGTCGGTCGTCGGAGAGTGACGAGGGGTGGACGGAGGACCCCACCCCTCCTAACATGCACCCCTTCACGGCAACCCCTGGGATGACCGTACCAGTACCCCTGACTGTTTTGGGGTTCATCCAGCTTTTCCTGACACGGGAATTGCTGGAATACCTGGTACACGAGATGGTGGACTACGCTCGGCGGTACTGCCGGTATGAGCTGAAGACGACCTTGTCGTATTACTGGCGGGGTTGCAACCTCATTGACATGGCACATTTTTTGGGGCTCCACATTTATTTTGGTTTGACACCTGCTGTCGACGTCAGGCAATATTGGAGGAGAAATTATTTTTTATGTATGCCGAATGTGCCTGGCGTTATGTCCCGTGATAATTTCCTGGCGATGGACAGGTACTTCAACGCCTTCAACCGAAGGGCCATACCCCGGAATAACAGTGATCGCCTCATTTTAGTGCGTACAGTGTTGGATTATATCCGTGAGCGGTGTAGTAATCTCGTGATTCCTGGAAAGAACCTGTCTTTGGATGAGGGGATGATGCCTTACAAAGGACGTCTTAGTATAAAAAGTGTATAACCCCAAGAAGCCAAAGAAATATGGTGTGAAATTCTTTCCCATTACCGAGGCCAACACTGGATACGTTGTGGACTTTTCAGTGTATACCGGGGTCTTCTCCACGCTGCGTGACACTGTATTCAACCTTGTGGGACGTTTCCGTAACCAGGGATATCACCTGTTTATGGATAATTATTATAACTCGGTATCCCTGGCCCAGGAACTGTATGAAGCAGGTGTTCACGTCAGTGGTACCCTTCGGTTGGTGCGTGGGGCCCCGCCGAATGTCCTCAAGAGGTTCGCTAGTCATCCGCAACACCTGGCAAGAGGAGAGACAGAGTGGCGGCGGAAGGGCGCTGTCTTCGTCATCTGTTGGAAGGGTGTCCGACTTGTCCCCATGATTACGACGAGTCATGAACCCATCCAAGAAGAGATCGTACAGCGGAAGAAGACACGTCGACAGGGCCGAGTTGTGTTTGAGGAGTTTCGTACCGAGCGGCCTACTGTCATTGGGCACTACAACAGGCACATGGGAGGAGTTGATCTCTTTGATCAGCTCATCCAGTACTATCCCTTCGCCAGGAGAACCAGAAGGTGGACACAGAAGCTCCTCAAATACATCCTTCAGTTGGCCCTCCAAAATGCCTACATACTGTACTGTGGGTACCGCGGTGACAATCTTCCGAGGTTGACCACATACAGTTCCTAGAGGTAGCCGGGAATGCCCTCATCAACTTCGATCCCGATGAGTGGCCTTCCATAACTGACCCCCTGCCCCGAGCTGCAGATCTGCCCCTAGAGAGCAGATAGGAGGGCCAACTTCGCTCGAACCTGCCGCCGCCCCTGCTGACGACGCCCCTGCTGACGACGCCCCTGTGGACCGACAGCCCCTGCTGCCGACGCCCCTGCTGACGACGCCCCTGCTGCCGCCGCCCCTGCTGACGACGCCCCTGCTGCCGCCGCCCCTGCTGACGACGCCCCTGCTGCCGCCGCCCCTGCTGACGACGCCCCTCTTGATGCCGGCCCCGCCATCACCGCTTCTCGTCGGGTAGTGGACCCTGCGTGTCGGCTGCAGCCAGGGGAACACATACTGGAGGCCTTAGAAGGGCGAAGGCAGAAAAGGTGCCGGGTGTGCCATATGAATGGCAGAAGGAGAGACACCCGGTTCTTCTGTCGTCTCTGCAAAGTTGCTCTTTGCAGGATAGGGGAGTGTGACCGAAAGTACCACACTAAGGTCATGTATTGGAGCGCGCCCCTAAACCGACAGCGGAGGGCGCACGGGGCCGCCGGGTTCCAGGGTCATCAGCAGTAAGGCGCGCGTCTCCCTCTCCACCTGTACTCGTCATGTCGAGTGGAAAAAAAATGCAAAGACTCTTCAATGGAGGAGGGAGAAAACAAGAATAGAACGAAGAAGTCAGGATTACGAGTGAGTATTCTGCATTTATTTTATATTTAGTTTTATATTTATTACAATTTTTTATATATCTGAATGTGTGCATGATGAAATAATAATAAGACATTTCATTGTATGCGAAAAGAGAAGTGTCACCTGCATTCCTTTTATTTATGTATTGGTACCAGAATCGAAGAATGTAATATATATATTTACGTATAAAAAAAACTTATATATATATATATTTATATTTATATATATTATATATATATAATATATATATATGATATATATATATCTATATATATATATATATATATATATATATATATATATATATATATTATATATATATATATATATATATATATATATATATATAATATATATATATATATATATATATATATATATATATATATATAATATTAAATATTATTTTTTTTGGGGTAAGCAAATTACTTACAGTCTAGTAATATTCAATCATTTACCTTCACTTTAAAACAAATTGCAAGTCTCTAGAACAATATCTCGATTTATGGTGAATATTTGAAAAAATATTTTTATTCCCTCCGCGCGCCGATTCTCGGCCGAAAATATCCGAAACGCGTAGGTCACATTCTCCTAATATTTGTGCCTTTTCATATTACTCTTATTTTATAGTTTTATATATGGAAATGTGCGCAAAAACATGCACAATATAACAAAAAATATTGGAAGGTTGTAGCATTTATCATTTTTGAAATATTTGCATATAAAGTACGATAAGTACGTAAAAAAACTACGATCGGTCAAACTTGACCTCAACCGAAAAGGTGTTAAAAAACGCTTTATAAATAAAAATCTTAACAGTATAGTATTATTCAATCATTTATCTTCATTTTAAAACAAATGCAAGTCTCTAAAACAGTGCTCGATTTATGGTGAATTTTTGAAAAAAATATTTTTTTCCCTTCCGCGCGCCGATTCTCGGCCGAAAATCTCGGAAACGCGTAGGTCACATTCTCCTAATATTTGAGCCTTTTCATATTACGCTTTTTTTAAAGGTTTATATATGGAAATGTGCGCAAAACCATGCACAATATAACAAAAATTTTGGAAGGTTGTAGCATTTGTCATTTTTTGTTTTGAAATATTGCATATAAAGTACGATAAGTACGAAAAAAAACTACGATCGGTCAACTTTGACTCAACCGAAAAGGTCAAAAAAACGCTTTTATAACATAAAAATCTTACAGTTATAGTATTATTCAATCATTTATCTTCATTTTAAAACATATTGCAAGTCCCTAGAACAGTATCTCGATTTATGGTGAATTTTTGAAATAAATATTTTTTTCCCCTCCGCGCGACGATTCTCGACCGAAAATCTCGGAAACGCGTAGGTCACATTCTCCTAATATTTGAGCCTTTTCATATTACGCTTTTTTAAATAAGGTTTATATATGGAAATGTGCGCACATGCACAATATAACAAAAAATATTGGAAGGTTGTAGCATTTATCATTTTGAAATATTTGCATATAAACTACGATAAGTACGAAAAAAACTACGATCGGTCAACTTTGACTCAACCGAAAAGGTCAAAAAAACGCATTTGTAACATAAAAATCTTACAGTCTAGTAATATTCAATCATTTATCTTCATTTTAAAACAAATTGCAAGTCTCTAGAACAGTATCTCGATTTATGGTGAATTTTTGAAAAAAATATTTTTTCCCCTCCGCGCGCCGATTCTCGGCCGAAAATCTCCTAAACGCGTAGGTACATTCTCCTAATATTTGAGCCTTTTCATATTACCGCTTTTTTTAAAGGTTTCTATAGGGAAATGTGCGCAAAAACATGCATAATATAACAAAAAATATTGGAAGGTTGTAGCATTTCTCATTTTTTGAAATATTTGCATATGTTACGATAAGTACGAAAAAAACTACGATCGGTCAACTTTGACTCAACCGAAAAGGTCAAAAAACGCATATATAACATAAAAATCTTACAGTCTAGTAATATTCAATCATTTATCTTAAATTTAAAACATATTGCAAGTCTCTAGAACAATATCTCGATTTATGGTGAATATTTGAAAAAAATATTTTATTCCGTCCGCGCGCCGATTCTCGGCCGAAAATCTCGGAAACGCGTAGGTCACATTCTTCTAATATTTGTGCCTTTTCATATTACTTTTTTCGTTTTTTTAGAGGTTTATATGAAATGTGTGCAAACACGTGCACAATATAACAAAAAATATTGGAAGGTTGTAGCATTTATCATTTTTGAAATATTTGCATATAAAGTACGATAAGTACGAAAAAAACTACGATCGGTCAACTTTGACTCAACCGAAATGGTAAAAAAACGCATTTGTAACATAAACATCTTACAGTCTAGTAATATTCAATCATTTATCTTAAATTTAAAACATATTGCAAGTCTCTAGAAACAATATCTCGATTTATGGTGAATATTTGAAAAAAATATTTTTATTCCGTCCGCGCGCCGATTCTCGGCCGAAAATCTCGGAACGCGTAGGTCACATTCTCCTAATATTTGAGCCTTTTCTAAATTATCGCTTTTTTTAAAGTTTTAGATATGGAAATGTGCGCAAAAACATGCACAATATAAAAAAAATTATGGAAAGGTTGTAGCATTTCTCATTTATTTTATATGCATATAAAAAAAATATTTTAACAAAATTCGACATTCCGTCAACTTTAACTCGTTCGAAATGGTCAAAAACTGCATTTGTAAGCTAAAACTCTTACAGTATCGTAATATTCAATCATTTTCCTTCATTTTGAAACAAATTGCAAGTCTCTATAACAATATTTCGATTTATGGTAAATTTTTTAAAAATTATTTTTTTACATCCGCGCGCTACGAATTCATGCATCATTTTGTGATAATATTTTCTCTGTGTTGCTTTTATCGTTTTACAATGTGTTATATATCAAAATGATTGCAATTTAGTGCACATTACAACGAAAAAAAAAAGTAACTTGTTACCTCTAACCGTTTGGCGCACAGCGTGATTTGAATACAATTATATATGAAATTTCGTTTTTGCGCTATCATATATCGCATTATATATATGATAATGATAATTTTTTTCATTTCTGATGGTTACGTACTAAACTTCAAGCAATGACAAAAAAAGGAGCCAAAAATGAACTCTTAATCTTGAAAACTAAGCGCGCTGTGATTTTTTGAAAAAAATATTTTTTCCGCTTACTCTCAAACCCCTCCGGCACACGGGAGTCATTTTTTTATTTACCGCTCCGGCGTTTAAGGGTTAATTTCTCGATTTAATGTGGTTCGGATGCCACAATAAGCTGTAGGTCCCGTTGTTAGGTAATCAATTGGTTCCTAGCCACGTCAAAATACCTAATCTTTCGGGACAGCCCTAGGAGAGCTGTTAATCAGCCCAGTCGTCTGGTTAAACTATGATATACTTAAGTTTTTATCCATAGGTATCAACAATCTAACCACTCAGTAAATGACTGACTTCATGACAGAATGATACCATCCCAAACGGTTCATGGTATTTATCCTGGAATGAGCTAAAATACTAAGAAATAATCAAGGAGTTAGCATTACGAGTCTGCTAAGATGCTCCTACAGGAGATCCTGAAGATACAGCCATGAACACTCACTTTAATTGCTTAGGGACACAGAAAAGTATCCAGTTAACCCTATTCACTGTTTCCCAGTGATGATCTGTCTATCAGCCTTCCAGTTCTGCCCCGTTGCTGTGCAAATGTTTTATTTTTTGGCTTTCGATGAAAATGTTGAAACACAGATTTCCATATTTGGACAAGAGTGGACTGAACTCATCCTGGCAGCAGGATGGAAGTGTATGAAATCCAACAGTGAGCAGGACTTACCTCAGCCACATAGAAAACTCTGCTACAAAAGGCGGCCAAGAAATGAGTTACTGGTTTCCAGAGGTCTTGAGATTGAAAGATGCCTTCAGCACTCACTGCAAGAAAAATGGACATTTATATATTGCGTGAAAAAAAAAAAATGAACAATGCAACGTTAAAGTTCACTTATGGGGACTGAAGACAAAGTGGCAACAGTATCAGAGACCAAGACAGAGCATAATGACGCAGTAATCGATGAAATAGAGAACACTAATAGACACTTCAGCATTGCAGCTAAATCATTGGTTATTTTGTACAGAAACATACTGGTATGAGTGGGAAGGTGGCTAATAATATGATTTTCATAAATGATAAAAGCATTATCTGTCCCTTCTCAACTAAGAATAACAGTTCAGTAATCAAAACTAATAGCATATCCCAGTTAACATTTTCATTATCTTACAACATGCGAATATTCATCACCAGGGTCTATTCGGTAATTTGGGAAGTTTTCTTACAATGTTTGGTTGGGGCAGTTCATTCTTTCACACAGACTCGAGTGTTTTCAGGATAATTGTCTTTCAAATAAGCATGTTTATATAAGAAAAACTTCTTCAATTAATGAAAAAGGACTAAAACCTATAGTTGTAATCAAATCCCAATATATCAGAACAGAAAGCAATAAATTCATGCGCGACAGCGTGAGCAGGTCGGCAAAGTCCTTCTCGTAGTCTTGTGAAATACGACGGAGTTTATTGTACTTGAAGAAAACACGTGCAATGTTTTTTTTCTACCAACATTCCTATTAACACATGCCTGAATGACCTGCCTTGAGCTATGCTACAATTTGGGGCTGTTTTTATACATATTATTGTAGGTAACTGACGCTATTATCTGGTATTACCCACTGATGCTATTTTTCAGTTGAGTTTCTTTGCTTCTTTGTCTCTTGATATAGGGTGTCCATAAGATCACAGTACCATTACAAGTATTTATTGCTCATAATGGTACTGGGACTTTATGGACACCCTGTATGTTTGTTAACAGGATTACACTGAGAGTTGCAGGTGGATGTTGACTGAAATATTACAAAAGGTTCGTGATTGGAAAACACTGAATAAATGTTTGAGTAGAAAGGGATGTAACCTTTGACCTTCTATGTGGGTCAAAATATGTTGGCCATTGTTTTCATTGTTTTGACATGTATGCGATAGATTCGTATTTGATGTCGTTACTCCGCTAATGAAACAGAAGTGCAAATTTGCTAATTGGTATTTGACATTAATGGTCTGGACGTTCAACGACTTTGTCTATTTGTCCTTGAAATATGATTGGTTTCGTTTTACTAGTTATGATCAACTTACTTCCGACCATTGATTTATGTATTATATTATGCTCAGAACTTGGTCGAATAATGCATTGGATATTTATTAAAGATTTTCTCATTACACAGTGACGACAAAGTCAGTGTTAAGGTCTAGGTCATAAACTATATTAACGTCAGTGTCAAACAGGAACTTAAATTGGGCCATCACCTTTGAACTAAGAGAGACAGATCAATTAATGATGCCTCTTCGAAGAGTGAAATCATGGTCAATGTAAAGTTCATACTTATAAGTCAAAGGTGAAATAAGATTTTAAGGTAAAGGAGATAGAGTGGTAAAGTCGGAATTTGAGATGAGGGTTTCGTTCATTTGGTGTAGATGTTTGTCCTTTGGGTGGCAGGAGTTTGCAATAAGGTTTGGTCCTCGTTGCTGGTAACTAGCAGTTACATTTGGGGAGTGAGATCACTCGTCTCCTGAATCTTGCCCTCTCTGGATGTTCTTGGCTGAGATGAAATGGCCAAATTTGAGAGAACCAAGGCTGTTTCCTAAAAGTGAGTTTATATATATATATATATATATATATATATATATATATATATATATATATATATATATTTATACGTATATATATATATATATATATATATATATATATATAGATATATATATATATGCATATATGTATATATATGTAATATGTATATATAGATATATAATATATATATATATATATATATATATATATATATATATATATATATATATATATATATATATATATATATATATATATATATATATATATATATATATATATATATATATATATAATAAATAAATAAATATATATATATATATATATATATATATATATATATATATATATATATATATATATATATCTATTTATTTATCAACTCACCATGATTCATATAAATGCATTAACCTCACTTGTTGGCCGAGCCGGAACTTCACTGAAGTCCTAATTTTCTCTCTGTACGTTGGTTCGAATCCACAAGAGGACAAAATAATTATCATCAACCAAAAATTCCCCCTCCGGCTAACATATATGAAAATATATTAATTTCGAGGCAGAGCGAATTGGATATTATAGAACATTTGTAGCGTATGGCATGTATATAATTATATATAATCTAATATGCGAGTATATATATCTATATATAGTATGTATATATAATATATTATATATATTGATAATTAGTATGATTACTTAACTTTTTATTTATTTCTTTATATATAATGCATTGATTATATATTTCAATGGGAAGAACCCAAGGTAATACTAATCTATACGTATATATATTATATCTATATATATAAGTATATATATTATGATAGTCTATATATATATATATATATATATATAATTTATGTCACTTACATATACATATAATATACTTTACCATATACATATATATTGTTTTTGGTATTTTTCTCAGGATAAATCTAATGATTTTTTACCAAAGGTGTAAATCATTTCCAGACATTATATAACGAAAGCGTTCCTAGGAACTCGCACACAGAAAAAAAAACAAAAAACAAGACGAGACAGACAATATGACCGACGCGCGTCCTACGTTCTGACGCTCTCTTGACACAAACGAAGGCATCAATAACTCAAATGTTATTCCTCTATGGAGTGATGTTGGTCGCTTTAGATGCTCGAAAACTATTGAGTTGATTCTTTTCGGCATAAAAGAGGCCGGCTGAAGCTAGTGAATCTCTGCTGGAACTCCGGAAGTGTCATTAATCTCCAACCAAAGCCGGGGTCAATCCGCAAGGTTGAAACAGGGGCAGTTCGACTCATTTTCCATTATCCACTGTGATTACCTGATGCCACGATACCTCTTGCAAATTTAAACGCTCTCTCTCTCCACACCTTTCTCTCTCTCTCTCTCTTTTGTGTGGATGTGTGTATCTGGGCTCATCGAGTTAAGCCTGAGAATATGTCAGCTGGTATTCCTGGGTAAATGGTGCATGTGTTATGTATGGCTGTTATTCCCGTCTACAGGAGCAATTCTTGGCTATGTCTCTATGTCTCTCTCCTTACACACACACACACATGTATATATATATATATATATATATATATATATATATATATATATATAATATATATATATATATATATATATATATATATATATATATATATAGATATATATTTAATATATATATATATATATATATATTATATATATATATATATATATATATATTTATATATATATATATATATTTGGTTAATGTGTAAGTCTTATGAGAGAGAGGAGAGAGAGAGAGAGAGAGAGAGAGAGAGAGAGAGAGAGAGAGAGAGAGAGGACTGCCCTCATTTCCCAGTATGTTAGTTTCTGAGCAGAAATTTTGTCCATTTCCCACCTTGTCCGGCTGAGCTCCTTCCTTCAAGCCAAGTGGCAGCCTTTTCCTTCCCAATCAGAGCAGCATCAGTCATGTCAGATCTTGTCTTTCGAACCCAGACGGTCCTGAGAACATCGTGACATCCAAACGGGTGACGGTGGATGAGGGTGGCTCAGCTTCCGTCCTCTGTACAGCAGTTGGGAATCCTACACCGAACGTGACCTGGGTCAGACAGGAGGATAACAGCAGGTAGGCAATCATGTCAATATTCTCAATATTTGAATAAACATTTCCCTGTATGTATGGTTAGGTACGCCGCTCACTCTATTAAATCACGTAACCATTAAAAACGATACATTCTGTTCTACACTACCACTAATCTCCTTAAATCCACGGTGGAAAGGTAAGCGAACAGGGACTGAGAACAAGTACTTCTCAGTATATTCTACATTTTCAAGTTCACACTGATATACTACGAAAGTGCTTCTTCCAAGTCCCTGTTTCACTTACTTTTCTACCGTGGATTTCAGAATATTCTCAAGTACTTTGTGTTCCTTCGTGCTACATTGGATATGACTACCATTAATAAATGAATCCAGAGGAAGAGTTTTTTTTCCCTTGATTTACGAATATTCTAACTCCATTTCTTCAAAACTGAGATCAACAAAATTCTGCCTCTGTATAGAGCCAATTACCCAACCCATTTTCAGACCCTGACCATTACTGAGAAGAGGCAGATGAGAGAATTTTCCTGATTTCAAACTAATCCTTTGTTGTCTGTAATGTTCTCAAATCAGGATTGCAGGGTGCTCCTATCCCAATTTGAAGTCAATGTCTTTTATTGAATTTTGCTTTCATATTCACACTTTCGTAAGGAAGGACACTATGTTTGTGTATGAAGGACTATACGAATCTAAAAACCGTAATTTGCAATTAAATTATTTCATAGACTATTCAAATATCCTCATTTCTATGGACATAAGACTATGGGAAAGAAGTGTGAGCGTCATGCTACATCTGCCTTACGAATCGGTTTTCATTCTTCAACCGAAAGGCTTCTTTCTGTCGAAAGTCTTTTCAGTCTCATTCTGTTCAACTGAAAAGTTTAGTTCTCAAGAATGAAGGATCGAAGAGAGTTGTTTGTCTGGTGTTTTTACGTTGCATGGAACCAGTGGTTATTCAGCAACGGGACCAACGGCTTTACGTGACTTCCGAACCACGTCGAGAGTGAACTTCCATCACCAGAAATACACATCTCTCACCCCTCAATGGAATGCCCGAGAATCGAACTCGAGGCCACCGAGGGGGCAGACCAAGACCAAACCGGCCACGTCACTGAGGCCCCCAGTGCCCAAATGAAACTGCAGTAACGATCCCCGGAAGCCGAGAGACAGAAGCCGAAATCTGAGCTGGAGAGCCAATTCAGGTGCAAATCCGGTTTGATCTTACAATATCCGCTCGCTCGCATATGAAACGGAGGAAGCTTTAGCCTCGACGGCATCAAATATTCGCGTCATTTTGATGCAATTTGACGTCAGAATATTCAGTCTCGTTTGGGCGCTGAGTGACCTCTCCTGAATAAAGAAGGAAGGGCAGCGGTTTCCTCTTTAGCGGTGATTGAGAGGAAGAGAAGCCGTGACTGAAATGCAACAGGCCGAGAAATAATGGTAAAAAGTCCCAATAAATGATCCGTAATCAACCATAAGTGCTATGTTAGCGATTTTATAAAACGATATATCAAAGTCAAAACGCCCTCATTAGATAAATGTACTTTATAGCCTGACATAAAAATGGATTTTAAAGAAAAACAAACGTTTAGATAAAGATTTTGTAAAATAATTTCCCCATCGTGAACATATCAGATGGAAAACCTCATAGAGGAAAGAGTCACTTTGTTAGACGTTTCTGACATTTTTAACCGCTCTCAACTAACGAGAGAACTGTTCTTCATAGATAATGCTTTGATAGACTCCCTTTTCCCCTTTCCTTAAAATGAAACCACAACTTTATATATTAATGATGACAAATGCCGATTTACTATAGTGACATCTAAAAAATTATTCTTTTTCTGGAAATACAAATTTCAGCTTATAACTTTCAACTTTTCCAAATAACACGTAGCCAAAGATTTTCTGGTGTTTGCAATCACATTCTCAAATCCCTGAATTTTAGTAATGACTCCTTGATTCCAGTTTTGACTTTTTGTTGTTTATTTTCCACCGTGCAAAACCAGAATACCTCCGGTAGAAATTTTGCTGTCCAATTAATCGTATTAATCAAAATATCGATAACAGATGGTATTGACAGCGACTGGTTTTTTGGCACGTAAAAAAAGTATTAAAACAAAGGCTTCCTCTATTTGGCAATAGGTTCGACTTCAACCCATGACGAAATCATTTATACGCGAAAAAGCAGACCATGTAAAATTTGTGAAATATATGACACAACGCTGTTTGAAATAGGGAAAATATATGACACAATGCTCTTTGAACCAAACAAAAACTTCTTTCAGTTTTCTTCTGAAGATGGAAAAAGAAACCCACAAGATAACCGAGTATAACTTGTTTACTTGTAAGCATTTACATGGCATTGACACTCGAGTGGGCCTGAAAGCACTCGAGTGTTAATACATTGTAAATACTTACAAGTAAACAAGTTATATTCGGCAATTTTGAGGGTTTCTTTTTTCCACAATGCTCTTTATGGTTGCCCTGTGTTATGACCTAAGTCCGCCATTTGTTGAGAAGCAGGAGACTTTATGTAACCCCAGAGAATTCGTGATTGATGTCTTGCAGCAACTCCGAGGTTCTCTCTTGGGGCATCGGCGAAGCCAGACTCTCGATCGAGGGGGCGACCAGAGCAGACACGGGATTCTACCTGTGCCTCGCCTCCAACGTCGTCTCCAGGGCGGAGCCCGTTCGCGCGGCGGTCGTCGTGACTCGTAAGTAATGTTTCTCTTCTTAAAATCTTCTTTATCCGCTGAGTAACATGAGCGGTTCTCAGTTGATGGTATTAAGCTAAACACTTTTTTTTATCCACTGATTAACCCGAGTGGTTCTCAGTCAATGGCAATAAGCTAAACTCTTTTTTTATCCACTGATTAACACGAGTGGTTCTCAGTCAATAGAAATAAACGACTCTTGTTTATCCACTGATTAACACGAGTGGTTCTCAGTTAATAGAAATAAACTGCTCTTGTGCATCCGCTAATTAACACGAGTGGTTCTCAGTCAATAGAAATAAAACTACCTCTTGTTTATCCACTGATTAACACGGAGTGGTTCGCAGTTGATGGTATTTAAAGCTAAATTCTTTTTTATATCCACTGATTAACACGAATGGTTCTCAGTTTAATAGAAATAAAACTACTCTGTTTATCCACTGATTAACACGAGTGTTCTCAGTGATGGTATTAATCTAAATTCTTTTTATCCACTGATTAACACGAAGTTTTCTCGGTTCTGAAATAAACTACTCTTGTTAATCCCTTGAAATTAAACGAGTGGCTCAGTTGATGTTATTAACGCAAACCTTCCTTTTTGTCCATGATTAACCACGAGCGGTCCCGTTAATAGAAAATTAAAACTGCTCTTGTGCATCCGCTAATTAACGAGTGGTTCTCAGTCAATGACAATAAGCTAAACTCTTGTTTATCCAATGATTAACACGAATGGTTTCTCAGATGATGGCAATAAACATTTTGGTTAGATGTGAAGTGCTCTAAGTGATCAATCTCAGTTAATGGCTTTATTCTTCTTCAGTTAACTTGCCTTATTTCCATCCTGATATTTATGTTGGCCCATTTTCCAAAGGTATTCATTCTCACCAGATACACGAAATGACGGCAAGGTGATTAGTAATTTGAGTAGTGTGTTTTTACCTATGTAGGTATTGTTGCTTTGGTGCAGTAGCTTTAAAATATCTTTCCTTTGCCAACTGAAATACAACGCATTTTGTGATGGAGAAGTTCATTGGCAACTCGTGACAAGTGTGAATTCGTATGTTCGTATTTTTCTTAAATATTATCTTTCACTCATTTGCTTACTGGCATTCTTTCTATTACATAACCTTAAGGATGCATCATCATTTTTCTGTATTTATAATATATCATCGAATTCAAGACAGTGAAATGATGTGTAGCCATCCATCTGGGCAATTTTTTTTTCTTTTTTTTGTCGGAGAGAGAAATAAGTGTCCCTCATTATTTTTACGTATTCGTCAAATGTCTGTGAATTCGTCATCCATTACAACAAATTTTGAGCACCATCGCACAAGTCCGTCTTTTCTCTCGAGTCTAAAAGTCATCCACTCAGTTTTATCCTTCCTTCTCCTTCTGCAGAAACTCCAGAGGTTCCCGACGAAGTGGAAGAAGGCGCAGAAGAGTCCTACCTGAGTCCCTGGGCTCACTTGGGGGGGACGGCCCGCCTGGAGTGCAGCGTGAAAGCCGCCCCTTCGCCCACTTTCAAGTGGACCATCAACGAGGACCGAGTTCTGCTAAATGACCGGAAGTATTTCATAAGGGTGCCTGAGGTGAGAGGGCTCCTCCTCCTCCTCCTCTCCTCCTCCTCCTCCTCCTCTCCTCCTCCTTTCATTAGTCTATCTGGGCATTTTTGCATTTCGTGACGGGGGGGGATCTATATTCTGTTTTTTTTTTTCAACTTTCTATCCGCCTGTGGTGGTTGGCGCATGGTAACTCTGCGTCCCAGGCTTTTTATAGTTACGCTGTGTAAGTTTAGGTAAATAAAAGGATATCTGGGTGTACATTTTCAACTGAAAAGTGTTTTAAGATTTCAACTGTATGCGAATTACCACCGTTAATATTCGAAATAGGATATTATTTAAAGCCCGGGATGCAGTGTTACCATGCGCAAAACAGCACAGGTGGATGGACAGATGGAAAAAAAAACAGAAAGTAGGTATTATTTTGGTCGCTGAACAGAGCTGAAGTAGGTTCGCTGTGTAGAGATATAGAAATGAGGCCAAAGGCCAAGCGCTGGGTGGGGCCTAATGGTGAGGTCATTCAACGCTACGAGGAAAACTGACAGAGCGAAGGTTTGAAAGGTGTAACAGGAGGAAAACCTCGCTTTAACTCTATGGCGCAATGGTTAGAGAGAGTGAAAAGTAAGGTGGAAGAAATAGAATATGAAAGGCGGTACAGCAAAATAATGAAAGAGAATAGACCAGCATTAAATATGAGTAAGAAATGAACAGGTAAACAGTGATATTTTTGCTCATGTAAGTGTAACCAATCATACGTTCAACTTGGCATGTTGATCATCCACCCTCCAATCATCAAACATACCAAACTGCAGCCCTCTAGCCTTAGTTTGTCTATTTTCTTGGGGAAGGGCAAAAGCATAATCTATTCTTATAAGAATGCACTGGAGAGAAACTTCACTAAGTAGTTTAATAAAAGAAAATTTCTGTATAAAAACTGATCCTTTATTTTAAAAAGAGCAAGCTGTCTAATGTTTAAACAACGTCTTGAAAGACGGGGAAAAGGAAACGGGATTAGCCGAATATTTGGTAAAATTCGACCTTGTCACCTCAAAGGGAGGAAGGAATTCTCCTCATGAATCTTTGTCAGGTGGAATTACTTGGTTTCCAGCCGTTTGTATGTTCGTATGTACCTACTGTCCTGTTAGCATATGTGTTTATGATTTTCCACCACTCTGTATCAGTCCTCTGAAGATGGATTAGTTAGCAATATAGGAAACACCGATCGGATTTACAACCGTTTCTCATTTTGTCCCGGTGGTAAACAACACACAAAATGACTTGTAAGAGTGATATAAGAATATATATATATATATATATATATATATATATATATATATATATATATATATATATATATATATATATATATATATATATATATATATGTAAGGCCTAGGGTTTTTGATTAATAATATATTATCCATGTGTTCCTGTGACCTATGGAATGTGGGGAACAGTGTAGAGTAGCTGACAATGAGTTTCTGGGGGGTGGCGTGAGATAAAATTGCTTAGTTCAACAAGTCAATGCACGACAGTTTTATTGAAGAACTCTTCTCAAAGTGCCTTTGTGAAACTGGATGCAGCTAGAACCGCGAGGCGCTATCGAACTGTGTGTTCGTATGTGCGTGTGCGCCTCTTTCTGTTAAAAGTGTCATACCCAAGCCTATGGGAGGATTTTGACAAGAGGGCTTCAAGTCACAGGCAAGATGCCGTGGCATTCGCCGGGAGTTTTTTATTAATAGTGTTTTAGTGTCCGGTTGTTTGGGTAAGTGTTGAAGTGCTTTAGCCAAAGGGATGGCTTGTTTGATATCTTGTAAGATGTTCCATTTTATTAACTTTGTCTTTAAACTTGTGTGTGTACTTACCAGGATGTGTCTGTATCTTTGAACAGACGGATCTGGAATGCCTGGGGAACAAAGAATTCCCAGAGGGGTGTGAGACTTTTTTGTGACTAGACATTGTACTGTTTTTGAGTTAGTCTGTAAGTCTGGATTACTTGATTGGTTGATTTATTTATTAGTTGTTAATAAACGTTAATGTTATGATGCAACTCTCTCATTTTCATTACTATTAGAATGGAGAGGAAAGAGTTGGAGAGAGAGAGAGAGAGAGAGGGATTGCTGAGAGAGAGAGAGAGAAAGGTTATGAGTAATGGGGTGTGCGGGTCTGCCTTCCGTTTCGTGTCCACGCTTACCTTATGAATAATGGGGGGGGGGGGGGGGAGAATCCCCCCAGTTACAGTGGTGGCAGGCGGTTAAGAGGGGGTATAAAAGTTTTCTTTCTTTTCTATGCCTAGGAATGCCAATGTAGAGATGGGTGGCCAGTTAGAAAATAAAAGGGGTTATGGCTTAGCGATAGTTTTCGAACGACAAAGCTTTGTGGGATTGTGGAAAATTGTTAAATTGTTAGATCTCGGTTGCTAAGTGAAAAAGGGGTAGAGAAAATATCCATCCGTGGGATGGGGGGTGGGGGTGAGGAAAGAAAATTTCTATTAGGGTCATCAAAATTTGCTCGTACCGAGATTTCTTCAGGGCGTGAGCCGTGAGACAAGCAACTCAGTCTAGTTCATGAGTGACGGTTGCTAGCTGCGTTTTCACCGATCGCGTTTGTATTGTGCCGACGAGATTTACGTATTCTACGCGAATTTCGAGTTCCTTTTGTTCCCATTATGGAGTGGTAAGTGTTAAGGAACTATTGTTTATCAAAGGGTGAGGATGGGATGTTTTTGTTTAAAAATATTTCAGGGTTAAGGGATTGGTTTCAACGAGGTCAAAAACAATTTTTCTTGTCTTTGCCCCATAGTGACGTGTTTTCTTTATTTGCATGTGTTTATAATAGACGTATTCGTCTTTGTTTTAAACACATGAGAGTGTATAGAGATGTGTTTTTTATGCATGTGAACTGTGCTTAGATAAGCATATCTGGTTTAGAGACAGAGCGGCCACAATTTTACGGGCTCAGCACATTTCTGCAGAGAAGCGCGTTGCATTGCGAGGGTATTGGCATCCCTCGGGGGGATAGTTGCATGGAGGGTACCAGTGGCCTCCCTCGAGAGATGGTGCAGGGGAGGGCATTGCGAGATGGGTACTAGTGTATACCTTGGGAAGGGGTCCTCAGACACTGTTCAAGGGGAGATGGGGATACTACTGGTATGCCTCGGGCTGTTCTGCCGCTTGACTGAGGGGTTGTTCTCACGGGGGGGAGAAATTTTTTTTTCTCAGTGTGGGTGAACTCCCCCTTTTCCTTTTTTTTTCTTTGTGTTGGGGATGCGTTTGGCCTTGACATTGGATGCTAAGATATCAGCTGATTGATTAGTTGATGAAGTAAAACGCCCGTAGAGTCTTTTTTAGAAAAGAGTTTTTTTTTTCTCTCTCTTGGACGAAGAGAAAAGGAAATAAAAAGAGATTTTTCTTTTCCGTGAATGAGGGGAAAAGTAGTTAACATGCACGGGATGTGTTATATGTTTCTTTGTGCCTTGAAAGACACAAATATAAGGGGGGGGATACACAGATTATTTTTTTATTGTGTTGGAGAAATTACTTTGAAATGCCGAGGATTGGTGTTGTATCTGTGTTGTGTGGCAATGGTGTTATGTCATGGTGTATGCTGGAGAAATTGTATGTCATAGGATTCAGCAATACCAGTGTATGCTATTTTGAATTTCACCCTTACTTGAGATCTTTGCAACGAGAATATTGTGCTTATGGAGAGTTATTGTTATTATTATTTTATAATAATTATTATACTTGAGATGTGCACGGAGGGGTGGCTTAAGTATAATTATCATTAAGGGAGACTTGTTTACGAGAGTTTTTGAGATATTCATGGAGATTGTTCTATAATTATTACAGATAATTATTCATGGATATTATTATGATGAGTTAATGGGAGAAGTCTTGTGCTATTATTTGTTAGTTCTTGTAACTTTGGAGAATATTTCAGTGATTCACGGGGATGAGTTTTGCTGAATCTTGATGAATCTGACTGAATCTTGGTGAATTGTGTTGAATCTTGCTGAATTTTTGCTGATTTTTTGCTGTTTTTTGCTGAATTTTTGGAGAATGGACAAGCATTAACATTGGTGATATTTTTTGTACTGATACTGATGATTTTGATGATAGAAATTTTTTTGGTGATTTTGTGATAATGATATTTCTGATACTGATTTTTTTATACTAATACGTGGGTGCCGTAATGCTATCAAGGGAGGTGAAATCTTTTTTGAATTTGGGAGGAACTAACAACACATTATTTTTTTTTTCCTTTTTTTATGAGTTCAGCAGATAATTGCTTGACATCTAGCGAGTTTTTCTCCTTTTTTGGAAGTTAGCCATAGCTGACACAAGTTTTTTTTTTACCATGGGTGAATTTTAGTTTATTTTTTCTCTCCAGTTAGTGTGAATATTATCTCAGTTCATGACTTAGAGTCATTGTTCGGGAACGTGTTCGTGTTTTAGCTATTTGATGCTATAGAGAAATATATGGGAGAATTTTTTGCACGTTTTGAATGCATACGTAATGGCACTACATTTTTTCTCTGGATATTTGTGTTCCAGAAATTGTGAGTTTTCTTGCACAATACAGTTGTTGTATTTGGTGACAACTTTGTGAGAGATAGGAAACTTAGTTAAGTTTTCTAGTGGCCTATGCGTCGTAGTGCATATGGAGAAGTCTTGGTTCTAAGACACTGTGAGTTGGGAATTCTGTTATAATGACTTGTGGCACATTGGTGATTTTTTCTAGAATTTTCTAGACAGTTTTATTTGCCGAATTTTGCCCTTTTTTAGCAGTTATGCTAAATGGAGAGAGTTTTTATAGTTTTTGACTATAACATTGAGTTATTCTCTGGAGAATTGGAGTTATAATTGAGATATATTTGGAGAGATAATTGGAGGTATATATTATTTTGGAGTTATATTTGAGATATAATATATGGGAGATATATTTTTTTTGGCCATTTTTTATATTTGCCAATAGTGGTATGAGCTATATGTAGTTCAATTATTTTGCAGCCATCTTTGTTGCAAATGGAGACACATATTTGGAGATTATGGGGCAATATTTGTGAGTGTGTGAGTTAGTTGCCTTGAGAGCACATTTTTTTGGAGATATATTTTTTGGAGCCTTGTTTTGTTCCACATGGAGTTATTGGGGAAATAGAGGTAAATATTTTGTATTTGCCAAAATAGAGGTGATTATTCTCTATTCTTGGAGTGGTGTTGTTCTTTTTATTAACATATGGCTATTGGAGAAATAAGAGAGAATAATATAAGGGGGTTGGTTGTTAACCAAATGGAGGAAATATTTTTATAACCGGAGTGGTGTTATTATTAATATGGTGAAATATATGGAGTTGGAATTAATCTTTGGCGGGTGACCTTTTTTTTGTGGTTATGGAGTTTTTTTCGAGACAAGAGAAGATTTCTGTGGTTCTCTTTTTTGATTTCGTGACTATTTAGAGGCGAATGGCATTACTGCATTACGAGTCATTTGGAGATGTGTGCATTTTTTATGTTCACAAGTGTGTTATTCTTGGAGAAATATAATTTGGGGAAAAGTCATGTTGAGAGAATGAGTCTTTGAGACAAATTTTTGAACACATTAGTATATCCTGGAGTTAATTCTGTGAAATGTGCAGTTAGACCTTTTTTTTTCTAGAGAATCATGAGTTTCCAAACTTATATGTCTGACAAGACAATTCTTATGCTGATGTTAGAGCATACGTCCGCAGTCGATTTTTCTGCTGACAAGCGATGTGATGAACCATTTTGCTGATTCTTTTCCTCTGATGGTGACAGATCAGAATTTTTGCAATATCTGGAAATGTTGACAATAGCATTTCACGAAAGCGCATGTGTGAGAGTTTGCTTTCTGGCAAATTCCATAACTTTACATGGAGCATTTCTTGGGAAAAACGCGGGAGTTATGCATATTATACATGTATTATGTATTTTGAGATTGGGAATGTTCTTGTGATTATCCTTTTTTTTTTTTTTTTTTTTATTATTATTTTTCTTCCTTTTCCTGTGAGAGATGTAATTTGGGGGATTGAGCTTAAGTAGCATTTCTTTTTTTTATCGGGAGATGTGATTTTTCTGGGGTTGCTGCTTACGTAAATGGGAGTTTGACATTAAGTCTCATTGTAATTAATTATTGAGCAGTAAAGGGGGTTTCGCTGTTAAAAGTTGGAGATTTTTACTGATTTTGTGGGTTGTTCAAATATCAGAGTTTTGAAAGAACATTTTTTGGGTCTGGTGTTACGAGATTCTTTTTTTTTTTTCCTTGGGCTCATTGCGATTTTTGTCTTGTCTTTTTTTTTTCTTGTGTGCACATTCGAGTTTGAAATGTGAGTACAGAAGTCCGTGGAGTTGCTGTGATTTCTGAGTGTGTGTGGGCTGATGTGTGAGTTTGGAGAATTGAGTTGGAGAACTTGATGTTTTTTTTTCTTAGAGAGTTGCGATAATGACTTATGATTTGGTAGTCATGTTAAGGGAGTTAATTGGGAGACGTTCAGTTAGTATTTCTGACTTTTTGAGATCATTGTTTGATAG
>NC_061098.1:42482361-42510909 GCF_015104395.2 Macrobrachium nipponense | reverse complement strand
CAATAAGCTGTAGGTCCCTTTGGTAAAGGTAACTAATTGGTTCTCTAGCCACGTACAAATGTCTACTCGTTCGGGCCCCTTTATAGGAGAGCTGTTCATCAGTCTCAGTGGTCCTGGTTAAACTAAGATTACTTAACTTTTAACTGATGCTTTATTTATGGTCGTTAACGGTTTGTAATGTATTTAAATGACACTTCTGAAGATGAATAGTTTTAACGAAATATATCAGCTGCCATGAAATCAGTTTTCGGGAGCTACGACTTTTTTTATTCATCTATTAAATGCGACATGAAAAACATTTTAGAACGAGTTTAAAAGTTTTTCTTTAGACTGGCCATTCTCTCTAGAAGACAAAAGTTAAGCGATAAGAATACGTTTTTTTTTTCTATAAGAAAGTTTTAGGAAGTTTGATATGGGTTGGAAGGCTGTTATCTCTCTCGAAATCTCTCTCTCTGCCTTCCTCTCTCTCTCGTCCTCCTCTCTCTCTCTCTCTCTTAATTACATATTGCAAAAGATATGAGCGCACCTCTATTCATAGAATTATTTCCATCATACTACAAGCTCAGAAAATACAGGCTGTCCATAAAGTCCATACCATTTACAAGTATTCATTGCTCATATGATACTGGGACCTTTATGGACCACCTTGTACAGCCATTCATTCACTGCAGTCATTTCTTTTTTCTCCAACGACACAGACATTTAAACAATTGTTTCATAATGGATACAGAATAGTATGTTGCCAATAATCCACTTTCTTTTGTTCCTGATAAAGAAAACCAATCGCGTATCTGGGATTTTTACCAGCCCAAATAAAAAAAAAAAAGATCACTCTGGTAAAAAATTTAGAAACACAACTCCTCCCAAATTTAGGACATGCTGTATTTTGAGCAGAGCAATGCGAATTTCAGTGCAATATGAATTGCTATATATTGCAAATTTCTCACGATATAAGTGTCTTCCACAGTGTTGAACTTCATTCAGCTAAAGACAGTTTATTTGTTTGCAAATGAGTGCACTATTGGTACATGATGGTAATGAGTTTCTATTTCAAAAGTTTTCATCGAGCGGGTGAGATGCTATTTTTTCATTGATTATATTTTTGCGTGTTTGCCATTCGTATATTTGTAACCGCAAATTATATTTTTTTCAAGGCAACTCAAGAAAATCGCCGTGGAGAGTCCTTTACTCGTTCATTATTTAATTTTTTTTGAATCTATTTGCTGACGCTAATTTTCAAAGAAGGTTCCCAAAAAAAAAAAAACTTATTGACAACAACCTGAAAGTCTTGTCCTAATTCCAGTGGAAATTGATATCGAAGCCTCAAATCAATGCCTAGGGCTAAATAATTTACCTCGTTCGAAAATGATTCATTTCTTTTGCCTCTGTGCCCATTTCAGATACCCAAGTGTAGGTTACCTATACCCTTTAACACCTAAGAACACCACGGGTACCCTTGGGACCTAGGGCGTGCGTTGGCATAGGAGGCCGCTTTTGTAATCTGATGCACCCGCCAACCAACGAAGCAGGTTTTTATTTATGTACACTTGACCGCTTGTGTGGTTTGTTGTTTGTTTGTTTGTTAGTATGGTGTTTTTACGTTGCATGGAAACCAGTGGGTATTCAGCAACGGGACCAACGGCTTTACGTGACTCTCGAACCAGGTCGAGAGTGAACTTCCATCGCCAGAAGACCGCTGGTGTGACACAGAGGTCCTCTTCAGAGATTCCCCGGTGCTGACATTTAAACTGCCAATTTAGAGGAAATCGAAGGTTAATGAGTCGACATCTGCGACGAAGAACAAAAACCGTCGTCTGCCTCCAGTGGCAGCCATTAAGCACAACAAAAAAAACACCCGACTGCTGATAATGAGCGCCAGATGAAAGGACCGGAACTCGTTTGTCTCGCTGATATAATTGCCTTTGTTGACTAGCACAAAAATTGCACGTCCTGAATGACGTGAAAAGGGATGACTATTCCAGTTTCATTTTAATATATTCATACATCACTGGCATGAATGAGATGTGCGGACGAACAGATCATCGAGTGGTTTATGGTGGAATTCGACTCGATTCAGTACACTTTGGTTATGTCATCCTGCAATATCAGTTCGTTAATTTATTGCATTAGTTCTTAATTTTTTTCTTTTTATGCAGCATAGAAACTAATGTAATTATTAGTGGCACCCCTTCTTACTCACCTCACAATATGCGATGAATTAACTGCTTATTTAATAAATACAATTATTATCACAGTCAAACAAAGTCAGCAAACCGTCACAGAAACATCCTGTACAAACACAGAGCATACACTATAGTAGATCACATCACCCGTGCATCTGATATCTAGGCCACTCCCTGACAACGCTCCTGATTGGCTGTTGATAGCCAATCATCACTGGGCTGGAAACTCTCCGTCCTCTCTCGGAGTTCACATAGGCAGATGGGTGTTTCTATTTCTATTGAGGGATACGTCTTTCAAAAGTATCCCTCAGGAGAGGTGGAGCATACATTCTGCCTATGTGAACTCTCGAGAGAGGGGGAGTTTTGTTGCCTGTGATTGGCTTATGAACAGCCAATCAGGAGCGTCGTAAGGGACGGGCCTAGACATCAGATGCACGGGTGATGTGAATCTACTATAGTACTAGACATGGCGGAAGCCTTGGGACGCCGTGTTTAGTACTAGTCCTCGGGGATGAAAGTACTATACACACCCATTTCTATATTGTATGGTCGATCACTTATATTGACAAACGATATCCTCGAGATGCCGTCTACTTTATATTTACCATACTGTGATTAGTACTAACTCCTCGGAGTTGGTGACGTGTAGATAACATGTCAAAATAGCACCGTATGTTCATTATTGCTCTCTTTAGGAACCTTCCAAAAACTTCATAAAAACTTCTGCGTAAGACTTAGGTATATTTCCTTTACTTATATTTTACCTGTATAAAAATAGATGACATTTATTTAGTTGTCATGTCATGTTTGTACATATTTAACAAGAAAGGATCTCTGTTTCACGTTTGCTCCTCATTCTCACAAAATGTGACCGACCATTTCAACTAGATGTAGGTAGTGAAGTCGAAAGTCTCATTAGTGACACCTCTCTAGTCTCATAAACTTCCCACCGCCCACAATCTTCAAAGATAACAACCTATCACAAAACCCAACTGAAATCATTTCGCTAGTCAAAGCAAGAAGCTCTTAAGGACACCAAATCCTAAAAAAATAAGTGGTTGTAGAATACGGATATGAACATTCATCGCTTACATAAAGAATATGGTACTACATAGTAAAGAGAACGCATTAACACAGATCTTGTATTTGTTTTGGAACTCTGTGTTTGCAAGAATAAAAAAAAAAGACAGTTAAAGTCAAGTCTGATTCAAATAACTCAAAGATAAGATGTAATTATTGATATCATAGCTTTCTCGTGGTCTTAAATGGAAAAATAAAGACTGCAGTAGTATATATGTAATATATTGCCTTAAACAGCAAGCTTTCGCCACCTCTATCAGTTGGCACAAAGCTTCCTGTATTATAGTAATAACATACATACTACTGCGGACATTAATTTTCCATAAAATGTAATGTTACATTATTAATGATCTCGTGTTCAAGGCACCGATTAGAAGTTGCTATAAGTGGATATGAGGCAAATGATTAGCAACGGCTGCTCTGCTGTTTTTGAAGCGCAGAGATAAATAAACTCAACCAATGTTTCAATACCCTTCGGAATAATGACTGTAGATCTGCATATGAACGAATTCAAAGTCTTCTCTTGTCTAGCATTTGTGGTAGAAAAGGCAGTAAAAGGACTTTCTTTTCGGCAGTTTTCGGTATTTGTGGCCATTTGGTGACTGTGACAGCATTGATGATCACTCGTGATATTGGTTACCCTTTGCATTGAAGGATCCTCATCTGCATAGGATCCACAAAGCCCTAATGTCCAAAATTACTGATTCATACCGAAACGGTCAAATGGTCACTTAGCCATGCAAGCAGATTCAGGAATGAGACTCATCATATGACGGCTTCATCGCTCATCAATCTGAAGCCTATTTGTAATTCACAGTCATCGATTTTGCAAAATACCGACGGATAAAATGTAGTCACGACAGATATTTGGAGAAACACTACTTGAACAAGTGTCTGAATTCGTAAACCGAATCTTCTGACGAGTTTCTCGTCATAATTTCTTCTTTCGTGGAAGTTTTCAGTTTCTGGCAAAAGAGGAACTTGATTTGCAGGGCGATTTTGCACCAGGGATCATCCCTCGAGCATAGATGTTATTACTTAATATGAGTGTATTTATCATTAAGCTCTTTGCCGTTTTCTCGAAATCAGAAGATTAGTCGGCGTTAGCATGTATGATATAATCGTTTTATTGCGCTCTCTCTCTCTCTCTCTCTCTCTCTCTCTCTTTCTCTCTCTCCAGCCTCAAAAATACAGTGAGAAGCACGGTCAAAAACGCCGAGATCCAATGAAAAATTCCGTTAACACATTTATGAGACTGCAGCTCTCGCTTCAAAGTCTCTTCCTGGACAATTCAAGATTAAACTTTCTTTGTAGAGTTTCGTTTTGAATTCAACGTCACTTTGCAATCATTCTCCGATTCTTCGAAGCGCCACTGAAGACAAAAATCCTGAAGAATTTAGGTATGGTGTTTTCACATTATGTGATTTCGCTTTGCTGACTTAACCTATTTATTTTTATATACAACACAACCACACACCCACACACACACACACACACACACACACACACTATATATATATATATATATATATATAAGTTACATATATATATATATATAATATATAATATATATATCTACATATAATATATTAATATTATTAAGCGAATTACCACGGAAAATGATAGTCAGGAATCCAAGCGCTTTCGTCTTTACTAAGACATTGACAATGTCTTAGTAAAGACGAAGCGCTTGGATTTCTGACTATCCTTTCCCAGTGGTATTCGCTTATTTAATGGAGTCACGTGCATCTACTGTGATTTTTTAAGCATATATATATGTGTGTGTGTGTGTGTGTGTGTGTGTGTGTACTGGTAAAAATGCTGTTACAACAGAATTCCATCTAACAATATTTTGGCGATTTTATGGACCACCCTTTATTAGGATATATATATTGATATATTTTTTGCTGACCGATGGTTGATAAGCGGATATGATGAACTACGACATTCTTCGAAATATAGACGTCATCATTTTGACTCTCCGTGGAAACAGAGGAAATCTTAAAAGGGCAGATTCAGCGTTAGCTCCGAAAATGTTGACACAATCACCTTGATGGCCCCAGGTGGAAGTCTCTGCCTAAAGGCCTGTTCACCCGATCGGGCTTGATCGGCGGACTTCCCCTCTAACGGGCACACTTGACGGGCAAACCGTCAAATTGCCCGATGGGTCTTGTAGCAAAATCACCATGGTGGTGCCCGATGGCTTGAGCTTCGACCCTGGCAGACGTACGTTAACCATATACATTTCTTTTACTGATCCATTCTTTGCACATATTCTCTTCTTTTTTATCACACACAAAGCAATTATCATGCTACACTATCTTCTTCTTTGCGGTAGGCACCATGTTTATCGTAACGCACTGAACACACTACTGGCATCGTCGGACACGCCCGCCTCTCCATCGCCTCACCCGTGTGGAGACAACATTCACGGATAAGTCCGCCAGAATTTGCCCGTCAACCCTGGAGCACGCCGATCAGGCCCGGTCGTGTGGACAGGCCTTAAGCAGAACAGTCCACGTCCTATGTCCGTGCATAAGTGGAAGCAAGAATCTGGTTTTGAGCAGATTTTATTTTATGGGTGTGATAATGAGCTGTTATGACGTCACGTTCTATTCCAGTGCAATGATCTTGTGACGAATCAGTTACGTCATCTTGAGGGGAACGTCTTGTGAGAAAGTTCGTACATGGATTCGTGTGGGATGTTCCTCTACATAATGGGAAAGTGAAATAACTCGGCTCTTAGAAGCAGCCACGATTTTGAACAACCATCTTGTTTTGTTGTGTTTGATTAGTGCTGAAATTGATAAGAAAACTTTTAAACCCAAGAATAACTTTCTCTTTTTATATTTCAAACCTTTATTTCAGAGACGTTCTTTTCCATATGACTTTTGATCAATGTCATTTTGGGTTTGTTTGCAATTTACTTATGTAGGATCCTTCGTTATTCTAGACGTTTCTGGTCTTGGAAAACCTAATGAGTGGTATTATTATAAGTCTGAGTATGACATTTTTAGTTGCCTATTTTATGAATAAACTAATGTTAGTTTTTGTAGAGAAAGAGGTGGACGGGTTTGGTTCGATCCCCAGGGTTATTGGGATAATGGTAATGAATTATTTAGAGTTTGAATTTTGACGTATTCATTTAAAAATTCTTTGTTTCTTGAGAACCTGATTTTTTATTTAGTTAATCCTTATGTTTTCTTAAATAAGTGTATTTTTGTGGTTCAAGAGTCTGATTTAGTCACCTTAGGTAATTGTGTGAGATGTTAGAGATTTTGATTGAGTTAGGAGAGAGAGAGAGAGAGAGAGAGAGAGAGAGAGAGAATGTCACATCAGTTCCCTGCTGCTATAAGGTCATTGCTACCAACATATATTTTTCTTTTTTCTTTGGAGACTGTACACACACACACACACACACACACACCACACACACATATATATATAATATATTATAATATAATAATATAATATAATATATATATATATATATATATATATAGTATATATAATATATATATATATAATATATATATATATACTATATATATATATATATTATTATATATATATATATATATATATATATATATATATATATACATATATTATAATATATATAGTATATATATTATATATATATATATATTAATATAATATATATAATATACATATAATATATATTATATATATATTAATAATAAATATATATATATTATATATATATATATTATTAATATTATTATATATACATATTATTATTCTATATTATATTATTATATATACATATATATATTTATATATATATATATAGTATATATATATATACATACATATATAGTGTATATATATATCTTATATAATATATAAATAATAATAAAACGAAAATCACATACAAACTAAAAATTAAAAATTACGAAAAAACTAAAACAGACGCAGCACATACAAAAACAGAAATAAAATAAGATGAAAGGTGAACAAACTACCACACTCAAAGTAAAATGGCTAACGACCCACTTTGTGTAGTACCTACTATGAAACTATACGATACAAAGAATTGTGTTCTTTTGATTTTAACCAAGATGTTGTAATGGCTAGTTTTGATGCAACCTCTCTTTTCACAAATATCCCATTCAAACAAACAACTGATGTTATTCTTAATAATATATGTGAAAACCACATAACTTTTGGACTTAGTAAAGTAGATTTGCGAAAATTATTACAATTGGCTGCAACTGATGGCGTTTTTACTTTTGATGGTAAAATATATAATCAAATAGATGGTGTTGCTATGGGAAATTCTCTTGGACTTGTATATGCAGATTGCTTCATGGGTTATTGTGAAAAGATCTGGATGTCTGAATGCCCTGTTGCTTTCAAACCCTTGTATTATCGTAGGTACGCGGAGACACATCCCTTGTCTTTAAGGAACGTTCACACGTGGATTTATTTTTTGAATATTTTAATTCTCGTCATCCTAATATTTCTTTTACTTGTGAGACAGAACAGGATAATATGTTGTCATTTTTAAATGTTCAGGTACACAGAAATAGAGGTAAATTTGAGACTTCTGTTTATAGGAAAACTACTTTTACTGGCTTGGGATTGAATTATCTTAGTTTTTCACCAAAGTTGTATAAACTTAATTCAATACGTACTATGATAAATAGAGCTTACAATGTTTGTTGTGATTTTGATTTATTTCATCAAGACATGGTCTTCCTCCAGAATTATTTTTCCGAAAATTCTTATCCCATATTTGTTTTTTACAAAGTTCTGAAAAATTTTCTAGATGAGAAATATTGTCACAGACCGGTGTACAGTACTGCTAGTAAAGATGTAAAGTACATTAAATTGCCTTTCCTTGGTCATAGTAGCTACTTGGTACGAAAAAAGTTACAAGAAATACTTCACAGAGCTCTTCCTGTTAGAACTAGGTTTCCTCTTTCTAAACCACCTTTTCTGCCATAAGGGAACACAGTTTAGCACAGGACAATCCTTTCACTCACCTGGGTATTTCTACAGAAGCAATCCGCGGTGTCCTAGACTATGGCAATTGACGTTTTCCTATGTTATTTTACCCACTGAACAAGATTTTAAAGTAATATTTATTCGGACGACTGTAATTAACCCCCAAGGGCCAGTACTAAACACTGCGACTCGACCGCCGACCGAAATCGGCGGAAGAACACCAAAACCAATATGGCAGCGATACCAAAACAACAACAAACAAAGTAGGGTGCGACTACATATCCGCGACGATTGATGTATGTGTGCTGTCAGTAAGGCCATGGCGCTACGGTGCTTCCACACCTTATCCGCATATTTAAAGATTGTTGGCAAGCACGGCATGTACTGGCAAGAGGTAATGTTGCGCTGCGCACGCTAGCCACAGGGGTTACAGTAAGGCTACTTAGCGTGGCGGATCACACCTAAAGGCGTTCCTGTTGTAGTCGATCCAACAAATAGCTCCACAACACTCGCAGCTTTTTTGCTTTAGAATTAAATTATGTCTTTGAGCATATTCAATCACAACTTCTTTACCTCCACCAGACAAATAATAATAAAATTCACCGTAACCCACATTGCACTGCAAACAATCAGTAGGAAATCGAAGGTCTCTGTCAAAATTTATGCCAGAAGGGCCAGCTACTGCCTCTACCATAGCTACAGGAAGACAAAATGCCGGTTTTTTGCTTCATTATTCGAGTATTCAGTCAAACAAGGATACCAGTGGACACTGGACAGGTAACTTTATTACTCCGCTGAAATGCTAGTGAAACTTATTTTTCGACTAAAGTTGTTCGTAATTGGTTATGAACCCATGACATCATAACGATGTCACACCTCTCAGCCAATAATGGGTAACTGGAACTGCTTTTGTTTGCATAAGAAAGTAAGTTAGAGGGCTCATTAAAAGTAAACATTACCGTAGAGGAAACACCTCTCCCAACTTAGGAAAAATTCGAGGTAAAAACTTATCAAGCTCATTTAATTCCACCCCGTTCAATCTCTCATATAATGATTATACTTTTTATATTGCTTTTCACATGCTCTTTCCATGTAGGTGATTATTTATTTTAACATCCAGTGCGGAGTGCTTCTGAAGTATTACCTTTAGTACTGGCCCCTGGGGGTTAATTACAGTCGTCCGAATAAACATTACTTAAAATTCTTGTTCAGTAGGTAAAACTGCCTAGAAAAACCGCAACTGCCGTAGTCTGGGCAGCCGCGGATAGGTACCCTAGATCTACCCTCACGTGGATTTAGAGTACTGTGTTTTTGCTCAATAGACTGGATCTTTTAATTTCAGAGTCACTGTTTATAAAGAAGAAGATGAAACCGGAATTGAACAACAACTCATCCGGTACTCAACTAGCTATCGTATAGTTTCATAGTAGGTACTACACAAAGTGGGTCGTTAGTCATTTTATTTTGAGTGTGGTAGTTTGTTTACCTTTCATCTTATTTTGTTTCTGTTTTTGTATGTGTTGCGTTTGTTTTAGTTTTTTTCGTAATTTTTTTAATTTTTCGTTTGTATGTGATGTTCGTTTTATTTTATGTTTTTACTGAAGCTTTTAGTAAGACAATTCATTCTATATATATATATATATATATATATATATATATATATATATATATATATATATATATATATATATGCCAAATCGGCTACGCCGAATCGGCCAAGCCGAAACAGCGACGCCCAACGGCTACGCCAAAAAGTCTCATTCACCACACACACACACACACACATATATATATATATATATATATATATATATATATATATATATATATATATATATATATATATATGTGTGTGTGTGTGTGTGTGTGTGTGTGTGTGTGTGGTGAATGAGACTTTTTGGCGTAGCCCGTTGGGCGTCGCTGTTTCGGCTTGGCCGATTCGGCGTAGCCGATTTGGCATATAGGAATTTTCGGCGGAGAGACTGTTAGGCGTCAATGACTACTTTGTCGCTGTAAACGACATTTAGCCATCAAATAGATACTTCGTCGTTATAGCGCAATTAGCTCTCATTTTAACAATTGTTTAACAATTGAACAATTGTTTTTTTTTTTTTTTTTTTACCTTTACTTTTTGGTAGCTTTAGAATTTTCAGTCGTCTAAGCCCTATTGTACGAAATGGAAGGAGATATTTTAACAAAACGTGAAAGCAAAGTGATTCACGATGGATACCTTTTTATTTTGATGCAACGAGCAAGAGTGATTCTGAATTAAAATTCTGGCGATGTGAACAGAAAAGATCGGTGTAAAGTAAGATTACATATGAAGGATGGAAAAGTGATTCGCCAGTTGAATCAACATACCCATGAACCATCTGCTGCAAAAGTAGAAGTTGAAAAGTTGAAAACAAATATTAAGAAAAGAAGTGCTGAAACGCTGGAGCCACCAACCGTTGTAGTAAATGAATGTTTAACTGGCGCCTCTCAAGCAGCTTTAGCCATAGGCCTGACTTTCCTGCAATGCGAAAACTTCTTACTATGGAAACGAAAATTATTAAACAAAGCGCCAGCTAACCCAACTCATTTTGGAGCAATTAGTTATACCCGAGTCCTATACGTATACTGCATGTTTCCCCAACTGGGTATGGAAGAAAAATTCCTATTGGGAGACACGGAGAAGGCAGTAATAGAATTTTTAAATATTTGGGAAGAATAAGCTGGCCTCAGCATTCAGTCTTCTCAGAAATTTGGTTTGCCGACGGAAGTTTCACCATTGCGCCAAGTCTTTTTCATTCAAGTATATGTTATATCGGCTAAGAAGCATGATGGAGTTATTCATATAGTTTATGCTCTTCCTCCTAACAAGCAAAGATTAATTTTATTCTCGTTTATTTGAGTTACTTAAAACCATCGAACCAAATTTGAGAGCAGTTTCTATAATTTGGGATTTTGAGCAAGCTGCCGATTGCATGGCCTTTGTTCCAAGATGCATTTCCCACCGCTCGAATTAAGGGATGTTTTTTCCATCTAGCCCAAAACATGCACAGACATCTTGTTCCATTGGGTTTATCGAATCGCTATAAAACCGACTCGGACTTTGCGTTATGGGCTAAAATGATTATAGCGCTCGCCTTTGTGCCATTAGAAAAGATGGACGAATACATGGATACACTAGCAGCGGGTCTTCCAGACGAACTAATACCCTTGTTCCATTGGTTCGAAGACACTTATATTGGACGGCAGAATAGGCGTCGAAATGCAAGAATGAACCCTATGTTTGCTCCGAGATCTGGAACTTTATGAACGCACTGTAAATGATGAAGATCGCACTAACAATCACGCTGAAGCTGCCAATCGACGTCTACAGTTCGAACTAGGAATGCATCATCCTTCCATCTGGAAATTTATTGATGCCTTGAGGAAAGTTCAGAAGGACGTGATGCATTTCTAGAAAAATTAATCGCTGGATATCCACCTCCCAAAAAGCTAAAGAAATATAGAAATGCTGATGAATGAATTAAAAAAAAAAATAGTAATGGAAGTTGAGTCATCAGAAGCCTATTGAATTCCTGAAGGGTATTGCTCATAATTACGAAATGAAAATTAATTCCTAAGGTTAAAAAAAACTGTACTAAATTTTATTTTTCTAAATAATGTATTTTCATTTCAAGTTTTTTACTCGCATTATCCCATTATTGTTTTAATAGGATCCTTTATTCTCTAAGTGAATAAAAATTTATATTTTTTCCCTCTTCAAGTTTTTATTTACATTACTCCACTAGTCTTTTAATAATATAAAAAATTTTACTGTTTTATCTTTCTGAATAAAGTTCAGAAAGGACGTGTTGCATTTCTAGAAAAATTAATCGAACAAAGAGGCCGAAACAATCTGACGCCGAAACGGCTACGCCGAATAGTGCTATTAGTTTTCTGACGCCGAATCGGCCAAGCCAAAACGGCAGCGCCAAATGGGCTATGCCGAAACGTAGCAAACCCATATATGTGTGTGTGTGTATACAGATATATATATATATATATATATATATATATATATATATATATATATATATATATATATACATATATATATATATATATATATATATATATATATATATATATATATATATATATATATATATATATATATATATATATATATATAGATAGATATATATATATACATATATATATAAAACTATATATCTTATATATATATATATATATATATATATGTATATATATATATATATATATATATATATATATATATATATATAGAGAGAGAGAGAGAGAGAGAGAGAAGAGAGAGGAGAGAGAGTTGAGAGAGCAATCGCTCACTTTGACCATTTGCTAGCATAAAGTAATGAAATCAAAACATAGGCTACAATTCCAAAGTATGGAATCATAATAGATAAGACCAAGCTACTGACAATTCAGTATGAATAGAAATCATTGCCTTACGATAACGTTTTTCGTTCATTATAAAGAAAAAGACAAGTGAACGATAAGATAAATGTAATTAGCATTGATCAACTTACTTTTAACAGGTTACCCACTTTGTTAGAAAAAAAAATCTGGTACATCCTAAAGTCAAAGGTTGATTTCAGACGAGTGATTAATGATTTAATTTTATTGATCATTAGTTATTTTCTTTAATCTTCTTCAGGCGGCTCATATAGTATATTCTGGTCGCTTTCATTTTTTTTGTGAAAGAACTCTATTGTGGCGGCTTTGTCTGTCCGTCCGCACTTTTTCTGTCCGCTCTCGAGATCTTAAAAACAAAAGATGTTAGAGGGCTGCAAATTGGTATGATTGATCAATGTTCCACCCTTTCCAATCAATCAATCAAACACACCAAATTGCAACCTTCTAACCTCAGTAATGTTTAGTTTATATAAGGTTAAAGTTAGCCATAATGGTGCGTCTGGCAACGATATAGGATAGGCCACCACCGAACCGTTGTTAAAATTTCACGGGACGCGGTTCATACAGCATTATAACCGGGACCACCGAAAGATAGATGTATTTTCTGTGGCCTTGATTATACACTGTGTAGAAAACTCGATTGCGCCGAGGAAACTCCGGCCCATTTTTGTCTTTTTATTAGACGAAACCTGGGTCACGGGATTCTTGAAAACTGATACTTACTCACTTTTTATATTTATGCCTTCGTGTGTTTTCCAGGGTACTTTTCAACTTTCAGGATGACCATTTTATTTGTTTTCAGGATCACAGATCAGTTTAAAGGGCAACTGGTATTTTGTCAGCTGGTTGGTTATGATAGAGCTTGCTTTGTGCCAGCACGGGCTCTTGCTCCTAGAGCAGCCGTAAAATGTTTGTCAGCTTTTTTGTTGTAACACCCATTGACGTTTGAATTTCGACTTAATGGCAAAGAGTTCATTGTTCCTTCTCTGGATCTCATAATGCTTTGATATCTAGAGAGCACCAGTCCCCAAAGTCTTTGTTAGGAGTGAGAACTATAAAATTCAGACGGGTAAATGCTATCTTCTGGACAGCTGTGTATTCCACAAAATTTATTCACTGTAACGTTTTCCATTAAGGCATATTAAATGGTATTGTGTCTGGTCAAGCTATTATTATTATTATTATTATTATATTATTATTATTATTATTATTATTATTATTATTATTATTATTATTATTATTATTTTCTTTTAAATCTACATCAGTCATCCTATTCGACTGGGTAGTATTTATAGTGTGGGGTTCTAGGTTGCATCCTGCCTCCTTAGGAGTCCTTCACTTTTCTTGCATTATACTGTTTCTAGGAACACACTCTTCTGCATTAGTTTTTCCAGGTTCATTTTCAGGGATCTTGGGATCGTGCCTCCTAGTTTTCCTATGATTATGGGTACAATATCCACTGGCATATCCCATATCCTTCTTATTTCTATTTTTTCAGGTTTCTTTGATACTTATCAGTTTTTCTCTTTCTTTCTCATCTGCTCTGGTGTCCCATGGTGTTGCGACATCGATGAGTGATACTTTCCTCTTGATTTTGTCAATCGGTATCACGTATCACCCTACGTGCTAATTACTATTATTATTATTATTATTATTATTATTATTTTTTTTTTTTTTTTTTTTTTTTTTTTTCTCTTTTTTTTTTTTTTTTTTTTTGCTCTATCACAGTCCTCCAATTCGACTGGGTGGTATTTATAGTGTGGGGTTCCGGGTTGCATCCTGCCTCCTTAGGAGTCCATCACTTTTCTTTTTACTTCAGCGTCTAGTTTTTCTAGATTCCTTTTCAGGGATCTTGGCATCGTGCCTAGTGCTCCTATGATTATGGGTACGATTTCCACTGGCTATATCCCATATCCTTCTTATTTCTATTTTCAGATCTTGATACTTATCCATTTTTTCCCTCTCTTTCTCTTCAACTCTGGTGTCCCATGGTATTGCGACATCTATGAGTGATACTTTCTTCTTGACTTTGTCAATCAACGTCACTTCTGGTCTATTTGCACGTATCACCCTATCCGTTCTGATACCATAGTCCCAGAGTATCTTTGCCTGATCGTTCTCTATCACTCCCTCAGGTTGGTGCTCGTACCACTTATTATTATTATTATTATAAGTTCATTTAAAATTTTTTTAACCCCAATTCTCCTTGAATCTTTTCTCTATATGATTTTACAAGGTTCCTGAAACGTACCTTATAGGTAGGTTTTAACTTCAATTATTTATTGATATAGAAGGTTTCAAAAATGATGATAGATGTCTCCTGCCTTCAGAAATCGATTTGTGTCTAAGGTATTATTTTATCTATGATTGACCTTTCCGTATTTTTCAAAGTCAGAGTGTCTTCGGAACCAAGTGCTTATTTATTCCATGTAGTTTTATCAGTCAGGGGGAAGGAAATAACGTTCATGAAATGTTACTTTATTTTCTCTGTGGAACATCAGGATACAAGACATAAATTATCAGGTTACAAAAAATGATCAGTTATGGATTTGGTATAAAACTGAGAAAGAAGGGCACATTCATTATGATCCTGGCAACCTTTGAGTTGGCCGATTCCTTGCACTATTAACCTACGATTGTGCTTATAATTCTGAAAAGAACAGAAGAAGAAAATAAGAAATGTGAGAGTGAATTATTGCTTCATTTATATTTCTTAAATACCAGATATAGTCATCTCATCTACCTCTGCTATAAATGCCTATTACTCTCGCATAAATACACGGTTCTTTTTTTCTTTTTTTATCAAAAAACCACAAAATGCAGGAAAGCTGGATGTAAAGGGCTTCAAATGTGCAGACCTATTGAAATGCCTGTCAGTTATCCCTGCTTATTATACTGAGGAGAATTGTTTATGGTCTAATGTTCATTGAATTATCTCAGATCGTACAAAGACTCTAGATAAATCATACATTTCATGGACTGACACAAGTATGAATAACAAATGGTTTTTGCCTCTTGGAAAATTCTAATTGACAGTATTACTTAGGATGATTTCCCAAATTAAAGTCGTACCTCCTGTGTGTAAAATGGAAACTCCCAACAATCATCAACCCTAATATTAATAGCAACAAATTGCTGTGGTTATTCCTGTACACAAAAGTAGACCCATAGGGAAGATGACGCTTTCCTGTAAGTTGGACATTAGGTCACTTTCACCAATTACAATTTTTTCTAACTTCTTTCATGGATTCCATACTGTATAAAGTGTATAAAAAGTCTGTTTTCTTATAAAGTATATATATATATATTATATATATATATATATATAATATTATATTATATATATATATATATATATATATATATATATATATATATATATATATATATATACATATATATATAATAATTATATATATATATATTATATAATACATAATATAAATATAATATTATTATAAATTATTATTCTATATATATATATATATATATATATATAATATATATGTATATATATATATATATATATTATATATATATATATATATATATATATATATATATATATATATATATATACTTTTTATAAGAAAACAGACTTTTATACACTTTTTATACAGATATGGAATCCATGAAAGAAGTTAGATCATGTATATATATACATGATTTTTCTAGATAACAAGATATACAATCTAAATAAAAAATTTCCCAAAATGTTGTATATATGATATAATTGCCAAAATTATAGATCGACTTTTAAGTCTATAAAAACACTTTTAATCATGACACCTGCTTCCTGAAAGCTCGTATTGGTATAACAGGTTAGTCATGGGTAGTGCCATAGCTCTTGGTATTCTACTTCTCTTGATTAGAGTTCGCCTGCTAGATTGTACACTCAAGCAGACTTTTCTGCTAATTTTAATCTTCCTCTTTGTATGTATGAGGAAGCTTCATAGGAGGTCTGAGGATGTCTGGCATTTTACCAAAAGGTTGTCTCATCTTTGTCCTTCATCTTCGGCTTTCTCTGTCAAAACCATGGCAACTGTCTGGCCTTTAGTGGAAGAGACTTCCCTTGAGGATCTTTAACCCCAGATGATGTGGTGCGTCAGCCATGTTGACTATAGTTTTATATTTTCATGAACTTTTGCATGGATTCTGACCGTCATTTATATACACGTTTATATACAGTTATTGTTCTCATAACTGTCGCTTGTTTGACATAACGTTTCTGTTGATCTTTATTCTAACCTAAATTTGGGATGTTGATCAAAAACTAGAACTTAGTGTCGTGTGATATTACTGCAATATTCACTGTTTATATGGTAATATTACTGACCTCCTGGCAGTATGGCATTGTATCATGTAAAGAAACCTGTTTTGAATGCGAGTGCCATGAAGTGTTCTAATTGTAAATGTTTGTGGCAGACATAACAACTTTTTTATGTGATCCATTGCAGTGTTTTGGGGGGCAGTTCAGTATGTGACTGATGATATTTTCATTGACGTAGCCAAGTTACAGAAACATAATTGTCCCACAGATTTTTCGAGGCATAAGAGTTTTTGACACTACTTATGAATCTGGTTGTTAGCAAGTTATAAATGAGGCCAGCCATATTTCTGGTAATTTCTTGCACTATTATTCACCTATTCTACTGCATTTGTCCTTTGAATGATAGTTTGTCAACATAAAAAAATGGCTGATATCCTTATAGTTTGTTGAATTACCATAATAAAAGTAAAACCTGATTTCATGTCCACAGTGCATGTATTTAACAAGAAAAACAAGAGGCTTTTAATCTTGGGAGAAGGAATACATATGATTTAATACTGAATAATTATGCCCACTGAGAACTGTGGCTTAGACTTCTTATGCTTCAGTTGAAAATGAATACATTTTGACTATCAAAGCAACACTATGATACAACTCAAGAACATGAACTGGGCTACTCACACATCTGCCCATTTCGCGTGAGGCAAAGTATAGAGTGCTCAGTCTCCATCAAAATGTACTGATGTGTGAGTAGACGAGGTGTTTAACAATAAGCTCAGCAGTGAGGTGCCCAATATGCATCATTCCTGTTTTACTGAATCTAAACTAAGTAGCTGATCATTTTAATCCTGTGGCATAAAGGTGTTTACTCAAACCTGTGTCCAGGGGAGGAAAACTGCTGAACACTTAGTTCCAACGTTTTAGGTTATTTTTCATAAGTCATCCAGAAGGGTTCTTACTGCTCTTGCTGGAAAATTGTTAATGTTCTCCATTAAATAAATTTGCTAAAGATAGTTCAGGCCAGCTGAAACCATAATATCTTTACAGCTCAAATACAGTTTAAAGTTTTAGAATGGCCGTCGATACAAAGTATGAAAGCCTGTGCTGAAAATGAACATTTGTTCCCGAGTCTGCAGTTTAGTTTTCACAAGGACATGTGATGCTCTTGTTTCCACTTAGGTTATGAATTCTGCAGGTCGTGTCTAGAATCTAGTGTTTCTTTTGACAATGTCAGTCACGAGACCCTGTTTTTCAAACCAATTAATTCCCTCTAGTTACTTAAATGCCTGCGCCTCGTGACATAGTACAAACCTCTCACCTTCTAAGTCATTAACATCATTAGACCTGTTGAGATGCCGCAATCCACAGTGCACAGAATTAGATTTTTTTCATTCATTAATGTAAAACTGCAGAACAGTCATCCTGGTAGTGTCATGGTTTCAAATGCTCCTAAGTTTATGAGACATTATGGTGAAATTTTATGGTGACATGAATCATGGCCAAAGTTCTTACTTACATTGCCGTTTTTAGATGCATATCTTAAGTCCTTATTGGTACATCTTTCTATTTCTGTTGTTTTCTTCCCTTAGATTTGTACTTTCTAACTTATATCCCTTCCATTCAGTGAAAGCTTCAGTTGATATTGAGCGTTTTGTTGTCCCTTACACAAAAAAAATTCTAGCCAGGTAAATGTGTAAATATTACAAAGAGAAGTCTGCAGATGGAGTGAGGTACTTTGGAAAAGATCATCTGATAGCTATATTCACAAGGAATAAAGGAGTCTAATATGAAGCTAATGCTCCGAAAGCATGACCTTATATGAAAGAAAAATGAGACAGATGAATTAAAATCCTAATGAGGTAAGAGAAAGAGGAAAGAATCTTGTTGATATATACATAAAGTCACTATTACTTACCTAGGGTAGTTTCAAAATGACCATAACCATTATTATCATAGGTCATATCCTGTATAGTAAGAGCTGATGGTTGCACTCTGGAATACTGAACAGGGGTTTCTCTCTTGTAACTGAAGGAGTGTTCAGCAACCGAATCTTTATGAAACTGGTAATCCCCTTGCGCAGATGGTGTTAAATAACTATGCTCACTTTGTGAATGGGTTATTGGATTGCTTGAAAGGCTCTGCGGAGGTCCATGATGATGATAGAGTTGAGGAGTTGATGATCTTGTGGAATGAGTGACTCTGTGAAGTTTAGGAGACTCTAGGTCTTCAGAATGATACCGTCGCATTTTATGAGGCAAACTATGAAATATTTGCTGTGGGACTGCAGGGACTTGATGCCCTAGATATTGGTATTGGGCATGCTCATTGTGCAGTTGGGGGTATTCTTCATATTTAGGCTGATGGAGATGGAACTGAGACTGATGACAGCAGGGAAATGTTTGGTGAAACATGGTGGTTTCTGATGTTGGACAACATGGTGCAGCGTGTTCTCTGTGGTTGAAAGGCTGCCTTTCTGGAAACTTTAAATTTTCATTGAGTTCTCGATGCTGGTGATGATTATCTGGGGCTTCACTTACTCCAGCGTGATGATGGTGTCCTAAATGTTGCTGCTGCAGATGGCGATGGTGTTCTGAGTACAGCAGATGGCAATGCTGATCTTGATTATGATAATGGTGATGAGGAGGATCATTCTGATGGTCTACATGCTGTTGACGTTCTTGGTAGTGGTGGTCAGGCCACTGATTAATGATTCGATGATGATCCGATGTATTTTCTGTGGATTGCCGTTGATGATCTAGTTGAGGGCAGTGTTGCTGTGACATTTGTCGTTGCTGAAGATTCTGATGTTGTAAATGCTGCAAATGCTCACGTTTCTGTTCCTCTTCATGTTGTTGCTGAATATGTGGCTGACCGTGATATATGACCTGTGATGTGAGTTTAGTTGAGCAACAAATGTTGGAGAAAGAAGGGCCTGAGCATGGTTTATTAGCTATGGCTTCTCTTCTGATATCGTGACAAGAAGACGTTAATCTTTCTGACTTATGAATAGCTGCAGGGCATCTTGCGTTGCCCTGATGCACGTTGCTTTTAGGTGTGTGAGATCTGAAGCCACGTGATTGCCCCTGAATGCCTTTGTAAGAGGAGTCACTATGATTTGACGACAAAGAGATTCTGTCTTCATTATCCTCAAGTTGACTCACTGTCCTTTCACAACTCTGCAGACGAGTCAATGAAGGGCATAATGTGGGGCTTTTGGGGCACACATCAGGGATGTCTGGAGACTGAACCCTTACCTTCATCCTTCTAAAAATGTTGTCGTCTAGACCGTGTTGTGATTCTCCAGGTATTATAAATTCATTAAAATTGGTCAGAGATTTTGAAGACTGGGATTTTAGTGCTGCTAAATTCAATCCTCCATTGATCAAGTCACTTCTGTAATTACTGAGAGGACTGGCTGTGCTGATGAAGTAATCAGAAGTTGGTATTGTTGTTAGAGGAGTTTCTTCCTGTTTCTGATACTCTGATAGTTCTGTCATGAGACTGTGAGTTGTTGAGGAGAATCTTCTTTCTTCTTCACCCATTGGAGACTGACTAATGAACTAAAGGAAAAATATGAAGAAAAACTAAGCAGAATATAAGAATGATAACTGATGAATCACAAATAACCAGCTTATAGTAATGATTATGTATTTGAGCAATCTATAATACCATCCCTTTTATAAATATAAAGAAAAAGTTTATTGATTTCCATCTTCAGAGTAAAAACAGCTGAATTAGCTTAGGCTGAAACGAAATTCTGATGTAAAAGTTTGGAGAAAGGTAGCTATTCATGACTAATATGGCAACTTCAGTCAGTTTGTCTTTTTACCTGATAATGCATTGAGATGATATAGAGTCTATGCTTCCAGTTCTCCCGGTCTCAAGGTCCAAGCCAGGTGTCCAAACAGGCCCATAAGCTTCAGAAACAGCTGCTTTATATGAGGATGCCCCAGAAGAAGTATGAAATGACTGGTCATTCATTAGCTCACATATTTTTTTCATTAGTTTGGTTATGCTCTTTAAAGATAGGATTTCATAAACACATTCAGTAACTAAGAGAATAAAGCATGCCAGAATTATGCTTGCTTATGAACTGCACATATTTACCATTCTGCATATTTATTTTAACAGGATCGAGTGGTTATCAGGACATACGCCACTGTGATTGTAAGGGTTACAAGCAGATTCATTACTTAGAGAGAGTGGCACTTTCCTTGACAGTGACCCCAAGGGTTTTAACACTGTATGTATCCACCTTTACGTCGAGTTAAGCACAAGCCCGTTGAGGATGACTGTAAAAACATGAACAAAAGACTGTGAATATTATAAAGATAATGACCCACATGAAATATTAATCATTGATATCGACTCCGAACATTGTGGGGGTCACTACCCAGGAAAGAAACCTCAGAGTAAGATCTTATTTCTAACTCCCAGAAGAAAAACACACTTAATTTGTAATGTTCTTCTTTCTTTGTCGTAACTACTCTTTCAAATAGTCAATCGTAGTTCTATGACCAAATTCTTTATTATACTGCTTTCTCGGCTGAATAAAAAGCCAGATCTTTCTAAAGTGATCATATGCTACAGAATAAATTTGATATGACATGTGGTATGCAGGCTTATAAAGAGGATGTTCATAGGATCGCAAGGTAAATACGATGCATAACCAAAAGAGACGTTTGTAGGCTCATGATGATGATTCGAGGTAGTTGGTCTCTTCTCTCATCATAGAGGCATTTTCCTTTTTGTTATATCTTTTGGGTAACACCAAAACTCATGATAATGAAAAGAATCAAGAGCAATTGTGACATGGATTTCTTTCCCTGTATTTTACAACATACTCATAGTTTAGTAAGAAAATGTCAACATGTTTTTGTTTATTACTTTATAACATACAACCTAATAACTAAAGGCCGGCACTAACACTCATTTATACTTATGCAGTTATGCCTGCACAGTCAACCTGTGAACCCACTAACGTTCAGTTATACCTGCACAGTTAAGCTTGTCAGGCAAAACTGAAAGTTTGGAGGTTCAGTTTTGCCTGCTCAAGCCGACTGTGCAGGCATACCTGTGCAGGTAGAACTGAGCGTTAGTGGCGCCATTAACATACCATCAATACTAACCATTTAGTGAATCATGTAGCATACAGAAATAGACACTAAGTGGATATGCCTTTCTCTGTTTCAGACAACGATTTCTGAAACTGCAAGGGAAACTTGGCAACATTTACCTGAAGTGTTCCTCTTCAGAACGAAGCGCTTGACGAAGCAGACGATGATGCTGACGTTCAGAACCAGCAAGGCTGCGCCTGTCAGAGACGTAAGGAACAGCGTCAGGAGAGGAACACCTGGCTGACTGTTGTTGCTGCTGCTGCTGGCAACTTCTTTTACAACTCCTGCAGGGATGGAAATAATCAGAGTTTTATTCTTCACTGAATGTTCAGCAGAAAGGAAAAAGAATCTGGGGCTTACCCATGGAGTAGAATTAGAATCTCGTTTTTGGAAAATGGAAATGTTAGTAATCATGAAAAAACAGAAGTGAGGGAATAAACTGATGTATTATGAGAAGAGAAACATTAGGAATTCGGAAAGAACACTCAAGGTAGAATTCCGAAGGAAGGAAGGAATATAGAATTTGGCCAAGTGCTGGGACTTATGATGCTATACAGCGCTGAAAAGGAAATTGACAGCAAACAGGTTTTAGAGGTGTAACTGTAGAAAACCTCCCAGTTTGCACCTGTGAAATAATTGTTAGCAGAGTGGAAAGTAAGATGGAAGAATGGGAATATGAACAGAATTACAGAAAAGGAACGAAAAAGGTTTTAGCTAGGGGCCAAAGGGACGCTGCAAATAACCTTAAGTAATGCCTACGGTGCAGTTAAGTTACGAGGGTAGAATTAAGAGGTTCGAGAGTAGAGGAAAACAAACATAATGCGGATGTTAAAGTAGAAAATTATTCTAGTTGTTATTGCAAGGATATTTTCTCCTTGAGGGATGCTTTTGGTGCGTCTTACCTGACACTGGAATCTGAGCACTTGAAGAGGTGTAGTTAGACCTTCCCTGAGCGTTGTGTGATTGGATTAGGAACTCGTAAACTGTACCAGGCGTCAGTCCTTGGATCTCCGCCGCGGTGACATCGGCTCCGGTGACATCCTCTCTCTGCTCAAATGAAATCCCATCCATAAAGTAACAATTCAGTTCTATGTAAAGAATGATACTAAGAATACAAGAGCTTTCTGATATGGTTGGACAAGTTAAAAGTTTCCTAGCCTACCAAGAAACGACTAAAGTGTTATTGTAGCCATTTACTGATGCAGTCGCTTAGCACCAATATCCGCTATACAAACCAGCTGTTTAACTGATTACATTTGTTGACTTGAGGCAATGTTTTCCCACTTGTCTAATTTCTATCTACTGCTATAATACACTAGAAAAAAAGACGATATAGAAAAAGGAAGATCAGTGACAAGACGTGGGATTTAATTTATATGTATGTATGTATATATTGACAGCAACAAGAATATCATGAGTATCAGTTTAACACTTTTGATAACTATTAACCATTGAATGTTATTTTGTCACTCTTAAAAAGTTAAAAGGATGCTCTCGAAAATACAAACACTCACACATTGAGGTTAGAAAGAGAAATTAGTCGTGAAAAGACTTATTTTACACACACACACAAACCACACACACACACAACACACACACATATATATATATATATATATATATATATATATATATATATATATATATATATATATATGCTTAAAAATCACAGTAGATACACGTGACTTCATTATAAATGCGAATACCACGGGAAAATGATAGGCAGAAAGCCGTACCAAATGCTTTCGTCTTTATAGAGGCTTTTCTTTTTGTGCTTCGATATTGCCTCAATAAAGGAGAAAGCGTTTTTTTATTCAGGATTTATTTTGAACATTTCTAGGTCAAACCCCATTTCCAAGCTAAATTTACAATAAAGAATTGTGAAAAGACACCACTTATTAAGCACATACACACAGCACTACAAACAAAAGGAAACCACAAAAATTATAAATATGCAACATTTGTAAATAGAAGACCGTCTGAAAACACCTTGTCTAACGAATGAAGGAAAGCTAGAGACTGGAGGAGTTAAGAGGGTTCAAGGGAAATCATAACTCCAGGTAAATGTTATAAAAGTTGACTTCTTAGGTATGACCGTTCTCTCAAAACACCAATCCACTCCAGCAACTAATTGATGTTGGTTGGTATTTGGTATATATAAGTAAAGATGGTGTTTAACACTCTTGTCACAATTCTATTTTTTATGGAAATTGGGCTTAATTATATATTTTATTTATATATATATATATGTATGTCTTAAGTATAAAAGGGCCCATTAAAACACTTTGGTTTAAAACTAAAGGCTCTATTTCGGTGGAACTGACTCGCACCATTATCAAGTAGTGAATGACAAAAGAAGTTACATTGGTGAAATAATAGTGGGAGATATGCCCTTAGGTGATGCCTGGGGTTACCGCTAACCCCGACGCTGGTTCTGTTTAATTGTCTTAATCCTTTTCATCGTTGCCTTAAGGAAGATATTGTCTATATGGTCAGAGTCCCAGGCTACATTGGAAAGGTTGATCCTATTATCTTGTGTTTATCAGTGAAGATTCCTTACCTTTAAACCAGAGTGTTTTAATGGGCCTTTTATACTTCAGACGTATCCTGTTTTAACTGAAGAATTTATTTACACACACAACACACACACACATACACACACACACACACGCACACACACACACACACACACACACACACACACATATATATATATATATATATATATATATATATATATATATATATATATATATATATATATATATATTTTTTTATACATTTATATGTGCGTGTGTGTGTGAGTTTTAACACATTACCGTAATTCATATCATACATTAAACTGCAAATGTCCTTTAGTATCTAATTCAATCTAACTCGGAATGAATATATTTTCAAATGTGTTAACCGAAGGGGAATTTCTTATCAACTAAAAAATTCCACTTCGGTTAACATATATGAAAATATATTCATTCCGAGGTAGAGCAAATTAGATATTAAAGGACATTTGTAGCTTAATGCATATATGTATATATATATATATATATATATATATATATATATATATATATATATATATATATATATATATATATATATATATATATATATCAAAACAATGATAGTGATAGCTACGGTTTAGGAGAACCTACATAGGGCCATGTGTTCTTGGGTTTGGAGACGATACGAAATTTAATTAGAAAAGGTAGTTGTTTGGAAGATTCGTGGATTGTAGAGAGTAAAAGACAAAATGAGACTGGTCTGCATAAGTGGAAGTGACTGAAGAGATAAAAGGAGCATAATTTGGAGGTTGAGGAATTAGATAGTCACAGGAGGGGGATGGGGGAATAGGGTACGGGTTGGAAACTACCTTATATTGTAAGTTGGGTCAGGTGCCAAATGTAGTCTACATCGGTCAAGCGGTGCGGATTTCTATATCACAAAAACATATGGGTAAATATACAAGTCACAACAAACATTCACTATTATATATATATATATATATATATATATATATATATATATATATATATATATATATATATATATATATATATATATATATATAAAATGTACCATTTTACCAAAGATGTGCGTAACCTTATTTGCCATAGTGAGGTTCACAATCCCCCCCCATCATCTGTCAGTTATGTCTCTAGTATACTCTTCACCGACCGAGAGAGAGAGAGAGAGAGAGAGAGAGAGCATCAACTACTAAACCTTGAGAATAGTGAACAAAATGCAAGAGTAATTTCCAGAGAAATCTTCTAGTCACGTATGATGACACTCTCTACAGCCCTCCACTACAGAACTCATTTTTCCTTCTCGGACTTCTCGTGGGATGATTTTGTAAAAAAGAACCACTTTAGTTTGAAACTCTGCTTACTCTTAGCAGTGTCTCATGACAACTTACAAGATCTTCACTGAATTTCATATCATCATGGTTGTTTCCTCAACCGGGCTGTTTTTCTGTATTCTTATGCTGTTGCTCTCTGCAGTGAATAACCTTCACTTCAGTAAGCATGGAATATTGTAAACGTGTTTGTAATGTTTTTTCAGACTCAGCATTAGTTTGCTTAGTATTAAAATGTTCTAATAATGTATGTCCAGAATTCAGAAAAATAAAATTTAATGTTAAGAATAACGTAGAATGCGAAAAGAGAGAGAGAAATTAGCATTGTTCGTTCGAAGCAGGAAATTGCTGTCATCACTAGAGATAAGAGGAGCTCGAGTTCTCCATTTTGTTTTAGAATCCTGTCAATCATACAACTCGCATGACTTGTTTCGGACATGTGTGTTTTTGTCGAGAAAGTACGTGAAGATTTCACCATTTTTCTGTGAAGTTACGTCATGTTAGAAGTTTATAGAAGTTTAGCTTACGATACCATTCATTTCATTTAAGAAAATATAGATTCTTTTGTTATTTAACTATTTAATATTGCTGATAAATTAACTCATATCTCTCGATTTGCCAAAAGAGAACATGAAATGGAAAGATTTGTGACGTCACTTACGGATATGATGACATTTACTTCATTCGAGAAAATTCTATAATCATATCTTTTACTCTCAGAGACTTTTATTGTCTTAAATCACCTAATAATAAATATTATCTATGATTATAATCCCATTTTCTCTCTATTATTGTTGTTTTGAAAGAGAATCTTTAAGATAATATCTGTCTCGTTCCCAAATTTTTTGCCCAGCCATTTTAGACGAGGTCCACTCTAACGTTTCCATACTACGAGAACAATTTTTGTTCATTCCGATATAAGAGACCATTCGCGTCTCTCCCTATCTCTCTCTCTCTGCTCTTTCTCTCTCTCTCTTCTCTCTCTCGTATGAGAGAATTTTTGGTATCACATTAACGTAAAGATTTTTTATGGTCACTCGTAACTTATATCTTTATTTAAGTCTTAGCGTTTAATTGTGGAATTTGAACAGACGTTGTGAAAGTGTGTAACAGGCGCCTCGTGTGTAAGTGCTTATTGGGAATTTAGAGAAAGGCCTTCTAAAATTGGTATACCAAGGTAAGAGTTTTTTAGTAAGTTCAGTGCACTAAACTTAAGCATAAAAAGTACTGGAAATAGTGAAAGTCTTAGGTTATTCCAGGGGAAACATTTGCCATTTTTTCACATTTTGGTATTGGTGATTATTTTTTTTTTTTCATGTATCCCTTTTTCTTATTTAAGTGTATATATGTTTTCTATGTGATTAATGCTTTCTTATTGTGTTTTTGCAATCTTGATATTTTCCACATTTTTCTGTGTTTACATTTACATTCACAGTTTGATTAACTTAAATGTTTTCATTATTTAATCATTACAAATTTAATTGAGTTTAACACTTGAGAATTACTTTGCATTTACTTAGAATTCCTTTCAAGTTTTATTTTTGTTTAACACTTGTGAATTAATTTTCAAATTTTGATTGTTACTTAACACTTTGAATTTTCCTTGAATAATTTAATTTCTTAATTTTAGGGAGGGATATTAATTTGGATTTTATCTTACTTAACTAATTAATTCAAGAATTAACTAAACTTTGTGTTGTTTTCAAGTAATAGTAAATTTCCCTGAGATTGTGAATTTCACTTATAGATTTTGAGTTTAATAATGAATTTTTGTATTCAAAATTTTTATTAGTGTTTTCTTATTTTTCACCACTATATTTAATTTGGTTTAGATAGAAATATAGATTGGTAATTGATCTGTTTTCCTTCAAATTATTGAAGTGAGTTAGAACCAGGGAAATACTTAAACTTTTAAAGTTGTTGATGGAGTGATGCCCTTTAATTAATTTAATTACGTATAAGATCACCTCACAAATGTTTTAATGAACTTAGTCAGATTTATGAGTTGTTTAAGAGATCCCTGTTGCCTTTAGGGTATTCAGTCGTATTTTATCTGTGATGAAGGTTCAGGTGTCTGGCTGTTGTGAGGTAACTATTTTATGATTGGTCAGTGTAGTAACCAGATACTTGGCACTTCGTCACAGTATTCACAAATACTTGTTAAGGGATCGGAATAGCTTTTAATCAATTTTGGTCTGTTCCACAACCAAAACAATTTGTGAACACTGTCTTTCCAGATTTGACACTTATTCTAAATCACGAACAACCTTTTACATTAGGCTAATGTTAAAACGACCACTTTATCAGATTGGTAATAAAAAGAAAATAATCCACATAACACTAAAAAAAACTGTCGCCATCGATGATGGAATCTAGACGCACTTAGTAAGACTTCCCGTTCGCGAGAAAGTAGATTACGGTGACATAAACATGATTAACAAATGTTGGTCAATGAAAAGAACTGCCTCCTGAAATGTAGTACTACATCAAGTACATCAAGCATTAAACTCTGCAATGCGTCAACTTTTCACAAATAGCATAAAGTCAGGAACTCATGAGTTACTCCAACCCAGCTGCGATCAAATCTTTAATCAAATTTTCCGCTCACTGAGTTAATCCATTAAAAACGAGTCAAAACACAGAGCTTGA
>NC_061098.1:42464861-42477361 GCF_015104395.2 Macrobrachium nipponense | reverse complement strand
CCACAGGCGGATGGACAGATGAAGAAAAACAGAGTATAGATCCCGTCACGAAATGCAATAAAAACCCCCTGATAACGACGAATGAAAGGAGGAGGAGGAGGAGGGGAGGAGGAGGAGGAGGAGCCCCTCTCACCTCAGGCACCCTTATGAAATACTTCCGGTCATTTAGCAGAACTCGGTCCTCGTTGATGGTCCACTTGAAAGTGGGCGAAGGGGCGGCTTTCACGCTGCACTCCAGGCGGGCCGTCCCCCCCAAGTGAGCCCAGGGACTCAGGTAGGACTCTTCTGCGCCTTCTTCCACTTCGTCGGGAACCTCTGGAGTTTCTGCAGAAGGAGAAGGAAGGATAAAACTGAGTGGATGAACTTTTAGACTCGAGAGAAAAGACGGAACTTGTGCAATGGTGCTCAAAAATTTGTTGTAATGGATTACGAATTCACAGACATTTGACGAATACCTAAAAATGATAAGGGACACTTATTTCTCTCATCCGACAAAAAAAAAAAAAAAAAAAAAAATTGCCCAGATGTCCTTGAATTCGATGAATATGCATCCTTAAGATATGTAAATAGAATGAATGCCAGTTTGTATGCAAATGAGTGAAAGGGTAACATTAAAGAAAATACGAACATACGAATTCACACTTGTCACGATTTGCCAAGCAGATCCTCCATTACAAAATGCGTTGTATTTCAGTTGGCAAAGGAAAGATATTTTAAAGCTACTGCACCAAAGCAACAATACCTATATCAGTAAAAACACAGTACTCAAATTACTAATCACCTTGCCAACGGACCGTCTTTTCATGTACCTGCTGAGAATGTAATACCTTCGGAAAATGGGCCAACATAAATTATCAGGATGGAAATAAGGCTAAGTAACTGAAGAAGAGTAAAACCTAATCAAAACCTATATTGCAATCAACTGAGAACCATTTTCGTGTTAATCATTAGATAAACAAGGGTTTAGCTCATTGGTATTGACTGAGAACCACTCGTGTTAATCAGTGGATAAAAAAAAAAGAGCTGAACTTATTGCCATTGACTCAGAACCACTCATGTTAATCAGTGGATAAAGAAGAGTTTAAGAAGAGAAACATTACTTACGAGTCACGACGACCGCCGCGCGAACAGGCTCCGCCCTGGAGACGACGTTGGAGGCGAGGCACAGGTAGAATCCCGTGTCTGCTCTGGTCGCCCCCTCGATCGAGAGTCTGGCTTCGCCGATGCCCCAAGAGAGAACCTCGGAGTTGCTGCAAGACATCACGAAATCCTCTGGGGTTACATAAGGTCTCCTGCTTCTCAACAAATGGCGGACTTAGGTCATAACACAGGGCAGCCATAAAGAGCATTGTGGAAAAAGAAGCCCACAAGATAACTGAGTATAACTTGTTCACTTGTAAGTATTTACAATGTATTAACACTCGAGTGCTTTCAGGCCCACTCGAGTGTTAATGCCATGTAAATGCTTACAAGTAAACAAGTTATACTCGGTTATCTTGTGGGTTTATTTTTCCATCTTCAGAAGAAAATTGAAAGAAGTTTTTGTTTGGTTCAAACAGCATTGTGTCATATTTTTCACAATTTTTACATGGTCTGCTTTTCCGCGTATAAATGATTTCGTCATGGGGTGAAGTCGAATTTATTGCCAGATAGAGGAAGCTTTTGTTTTAATACTTTTTTCACCTGCCAAAAAACCAGTCGCTGTCAGTACCATCTGCTATAGATATTTTGATTAATACGATTTACTTGGACAGCAAACTTTCTGCCCGAGTATTCGTGTTTTGTACGGTGGAAAATAATCAACAAAAAAGTCAAAACTGGAATCAAGGAGTTATTACTAAAATTCAGGGATTTGAGAATGTGATTGCAAACACCAGAAAATCTTTGGCTACGTGTTATTTAGAAAAGTTGAAAGTTATAAGCTGAAATTTCTATTTCCAGAAAAAGAATAATTTTTTTAGATGTCACTATAGTAAATCACCATTTGTCATCATTAATATATCAGGTTGCGGTTTCATTTTAAGGAAAGGGAGTCTATCAAAGCATTAAATCTATGAAGAACAGATCTCTTGTTAGTTGAGCGCGGTTAAAAATGTCAGAAACGTCTAACAAAGTGACTCTTTTCTCTATGAGGTTTTCCATCTGATATATTCAGTAGGAAATTATTTTACAAAATCTTTATCTAAACGTTTGTTTTTGTTTAAATCCATTTTTATTTTACAAAATATTTAACTAAACGTTTGTTTTCCTTTAAAATCCATTTTTATGTCAGGCTATAAATTACATATATCTAATAAGGGCGTTGTGACTTTGATATATCTTTTTTATAAAATTGCTAACATAGCACTTATGGTTGATTACGGATCATTTACCGGGACTTTTTACCGTTATTTCCCGGTCTGTTGCATTTCAGTCATGGCTTCTCTTCCTCTCAATCACCGCTAAAGAGGAAACCGCTGCCCTTCCTTCTTTATTCAGGAGAGGTCACTCAGCGCCCAAACGAGACTCAATATTTCATTTCATCTTCTGGACGTCAAAATGCATCAAAATGACGCGAATATTTGATGCCGTCGAGGCTAAAGCTTCCTCCGTTTCATATGCGAGCGAGCGGATATTGTAAGATCAAACCGGATTTGCACCTGAATTGGCTCTCCAGCTCAGATTTCGGCTTCTGTCTCTCGGCTACCGGGGATCGTTACTCCTATTTCATTGCGGCACTGGGCGCCTCGGTGGCGTGGTCGGTTTGGTCTTGGTCTGCCACCTCGGTGGCCTCGAGTTCGAATCCCGGGCATTCCATTGAGGGGTGAGTGATGTGTATTTCTGGTGATGGAAGTTCACTCTCGACGTGATTCGGAATTCACGTAAAGCCGTTGGTCCCGTTGCTGAATAACCACTGGTTCCACGCAACGTAAAAACACCAGACAAACAAACATTTCGGAACTGAGCAGAGACGGTTCGTCCAACAGATGTTTTGCCTCTCTCGTCGATCCTTCATTCTGTGCGAACTAAACTTTTCAGTTTGAACAGAATGAGAATATAAAGACTTTCGAGGAAGAAGACTTTCGGTTGAAGAATGACAACTGATTCGTAAGGCAGATGTAGAATGACGCTCACACTTCTTTCCCATAGTCTTATGTCCATAGAAAGGAGGATAGTTGAATGTTCTAATGAATAATTCCATTACAAATTAGGATTTTTAGATTCGTAAATTCCTTCATACACAAACATACAGTGTCCTTCCTTACGAAAGTGTGAATATGAAAGCAAAATTCAATAAAAGACATTGACTTCAAATTGGGATAGGAGCAACCTTCAATCCTGATTTGAGAACATTACAGACAACAAATGATTAGTTTGAAATCAGGAAAATTCTCTCATCTGTCTCTTCTCAGTAATGGTCAGGGTCTGAAAATGGTTTGGGTAATTTGCTCTTTTCAGCGGCAGAATTCTGTTGAGCCCAGTTTTGAAGAAATGGAATAGAATATTCGTAAATCAAGGTAAAAAAACCTCTTCCCACTGGATTCATTTATTAATGGTAGTCATATCCAATGTAGCACGAAGGAACACATAGTACTGGAAGAATATCCTTAAATCCTCGGTAGAAAAGTAAGTGAAACAGGGACTTGGAAGAAGCACTTTCGTAGTATATCAGTGTGAACTTGAAAATGTAGAATATATTACGAAAGTACTTGTCCCAAGTCCCTGTTTCACTTACCTTTCTACCGTGGATTTAAGGAGATTGGTGGTAGTGTAGAACAGAATCTATCGTTTTTATGGTTACGTGATTTATTAGAGTGAGCTGCGTACCTAACCATACTACATACAGGGAAATGTTTATTCAGTATTGAGAATATTGACCTAATTGCCTACCTGCTGTTATCCTCCTGTCTGACCCAGGTCACGTTCGGTGTAGGATTGCCAACTGCTGTACAGAGGACGGAAGCTGAGCCACCCTCATCCACCGTCACCCGTTTGGATGTCACGATGTTTTCAGGACCATCTGGGTTCGAAAGACAAGATCTGACATTACTGATGCTGATGTGATTGGGAAGGAAAAGGCTGCCACTTGGCTTGAAGGAAGGAGCACAGCCGGACAAGGTGGGAAATGGACAACACTTCCGCTCAGAAACTAACATACTGGAGAATGAGGGCAGTCTCTCTCTCTCTCTCTCTCTCTCTGCTAATGCTGACACATTAATCAAATATATATATATATATATATATATATATATATATATATATATATATATATATATATATATATATACGTATATATATCCTTACCTTATATGTATGGTTTAGTCAGGACACATAAATCAATAAACCCTATCAGACCAATCATTAGTTTAGTGGGCTCATTAACGGTATAATTTATCTAAATGGCTTGTAAAAATTCTTACTCCTTGGTAGGAAACATTTCTAACACGAATGTTAAAAAACAATGTTGATTTTATAATAAACAAATTGAATAGTTTAAATTTGAATTTTGATTTCAATATGGTTAGTCTTGATGTTGTCTCTTTATTTACAAAAGAGCTGTAGATGACTTACTTGAATATTTGGAGGAGGAAATTAGAAAGTCATGACATCCCTTAAGTGTAGCAAACTCATTAGTCTTCATAAGGTTATGTATCAAAGATAGTAAATTTTGTTTTAATGGGGAATTTTTCGTACAAAAGTTTTGGGCATGGCTATGGGTAATCCCTTATCTCCTGTCCTTAGCAATATTTACATGGAATTTTTTGAGACAAAACTCTTACCAAGAATTTTGCCCCAAAAAGTTATTTGGTTTAGATATATGGATGATATCTTCTGTATTTGGCCAGTTCACAAAAATCTCAGGAATTCCTTAATAATCTCAATAATTTAGTCCCTTCTAAAAGAAATAAAATTTACTGTAGAGGAAGAAAGAAATTGTAATTTGAATTTTCTTGATGTAACTGTCCATAGAAATTATAGAAATTTCACCTTTTTCAGTCTTTTGAAAATCACTAACATTGCCTCTTTTGTTCATTACTACTCCAATCACCATCAAAATGTTTAAATTCTTTGTTTTTTCTGGGATGTTCTTAAGGGCTTTACGTGTCTGTAGCCCACAGTTATTGACGCTGAAATTTAAAAACTATTTATGATATGCATTGAAACTTAAATACCCAAGGAATTTATAGATGTGGCATGGAAAAGAGCTAGAAAAACATTTTATTCAACTAATGACAAACTTGAATTTAGTAAGCATAACATTCTAAAAAATTACCCTATGATGAAAGGTTTTTAGATATTCCTAGAATTTTAAAGCTATTTAACATAAATATTATTTTCAGTAATATTAATGTCAAGAGTTTAATTATAAAAAATTCTCCTAAAGATCTTCCAGGCTGCATATATGAAATTCCTTGCAAAAAGTGTGATAAAGTCTATTACGGACAGACCGGTAAATCTCTTTCACAAACGTCTCAAGCAACATCAATATTCTGTGAGAACTGGGCAAATATCTAATGCATTATTCTTACATATGAGAGATTTAGACCATCCTATTCAAGTGGGAGTCAAGCAAGAGCCTTAGTCCCATGTAATGACACAGTTCAAAAGGAATATCATTGAATCTTGTTTCATCAAGTCAAATAATAGAAATGTTCTAAATTTAAGTCTTGGTTTATTTAAACTTGATGCTTTCATTATGAAAAAAGTTGTAGATAAATATAAAGCAACAAAATATATTCAGTTTTTACATGTTTTGGACTGTAAAGATACTTTGTAGTTTCGGTTAGGTTTGTGACCGTGTGATATCCGATAATCCTGGATTATCTCTTTTAATTTTTACCCTTTTGACAATTAACCATCTGGTATTCCTGATCTTGTTTTGTACCTGAGACCTTTATCTCCAATTGTACTTCATTAACTCCTTGACGATGTCTGAGTAAAGACGAAAGCGCTTGAATTTCTGACTATTATTTTCCTATGGTATTCGCTTATTTATGAAGTCACGTGCATCTACAGTGATTTTTTAAGCAATATATGCATATATATATATATATATATATATATATATATATATATATATATATATATATATATATATATATATATATATATATATATATATATATATATATATATATATATAGTCTGAATTAAGTAACAATGAATATTCCTTAAGAAAACGGCTATGAATTCCAGCAATTAATCACTAGGCAAGATGGGGACTATTACATGGTCAGCTTCGACGTTGAGTCCCTCTTTACAAATGTTCCACTAAATGATACTATTAATATTATACTTGACAAAATTTTTATTGATGATGATACAACATTTCATGGTTTTGACCGGTTGACTTTTAAACAGTTTCTCGATCTTGCTGTGCAAGATTCGATGTTCATTTTAATAAACAACTCTACTCGCAGGTCGATGGAGTTGCTATGGGGTCTCCTTTAGGCCCTATGTTTGCTAACTTTTTTATGTCTGATTTTAGAATCAAACTTTTAACTGTTTAAAACGTGACCCTAATTTTAAACCATTTTTATATCGAAGATATGTGGATGATACTTTTGCTTTATTTTAGACATTCATGGCAGTGCTCCTTGTTTTAGAATTCATTAATAACGCTCATGCTCAGATTAATTTTACTATGGAGGTAGAGAGCGAGGGCAGCCTTCCATATCTTGATATTAAGGTAACGAGAAATAACTCGGAATTCACAGCAGTATACAGAAAACGAACTTATACGGGTTTAACCATAACTTTTATAGCTCTTGGGCCAATACTCATTTAAACTCAACACCATCTATACGCTGATTAATAGAGCTCTCAAATATTCTTCCTCATGGCAAATATTTCACAATGAAATGTCTTTCTTGGCAAACTTTTTCAAAGCCAATTCATTTCCACAAGATTTAGTACATAAAATCACCAACAAGGTACTAACAAATTCTTGCATCCATCAACAACTACTTTTGATGTACCGAAGAAAAATATTTTATGCTACTGTTCCGTATTTTTCAGATTCAAAATTTATCTTAAACCTCACTCGTATAATTGAACAGGAAATTCCGTGTCTTAAAGTCAGGCTTGTGTCGAGTAATCCTTGCACTATTCGATCGTTTTTTAACTTTAAAGATCGCCTTCAGCCCTTCATGAGATCCAACGTTATTTATAAATTCACATGCCCTGGATGTCCGGGCTCTTACGTTGGATCGACTCGGAGGTTGCTGAGGGTCAGATATTGTAGCCATTTGGGCTTTAGCTTCCGTGCAGGTCAAAGGATAAAACAACCAGAATTTTCCAATATCAGAAACCCCTCAATAATATGCAAGACTGAAATTAAAAAAGAGCATTTTACAATAATTGATTATGTAAAACATCCTGACCAACTAACAACGCTTGAGTCGTATATATTAAAAGACTGGTGCCCTCATTAAACGGTAATTTGTCCTGCGTCACCTCTGTACCTGGCATAGTTGTCGTCGCTTCTATCTGCCAACTGTAACTCATTCCATCTTCACCCTCTGATCATGGACGGTTGGTGTTTTTAGTAGTCTCTCTTTTTAATTTACTGCTCTTTTTAATCTGTTTTTAGACTTTCATTTTTTTAAAATTGTGAATTCCTTTTAACTTTATATGATTTTAATATGTCTTTAGGATTTTCATTCACAGACTGATGATGCACACAGTTGTGCGAAACGTCTCATATGAAATAAACTTGGCCTTTTAAATATAGTATCATGGACTCCTTCTGGACTTTTTATAATTGAATGCTGAAGCACCACTATATATATGTATATATATATATATATATATATATATATATATATATATATATATATATATTATATATATATATATATATATATATATATATATATATATATATATATATAAATATATATATATCGCGTTCCAAACTTTCGTGATTCAGTTATACATACACACACACCTCACACACACACACACACACACACACACACACACACATATATATATATATATATATATATATATATATATATATATATATATATTTATATATATATATATATATATATATATATATATATATATATATATATATATATATATATATATATAAAGCTCACTATTAGGAAATACCCTTGGTTCTCTAAAGTTTAGCCATTTTATCTCAGCCAAGAACATCCAGAGAGGGCAAGATACAGAAGGCGAGTGATCTCACTCCCCAAATCTAACTGCTAGTTCCCAGCAACGAGGACCAAACCTTATTGCAAACTCCTGCCACCCAAAGGACAAACATCTAAACCAAATGAACGAAACCCTCACCTCAAATTCCGACTTTACCACTCTATCTCCTTTACCTTAAAATCTTATTTATTTCACCTTTGACTTATAAGTATGAACTTTACATTGACCATGATTTCACTCTTCGAAGAGGCATCATTAATTGATCTGTCTCTCTTAGTTCAAAGGTGATGGCCCAGTTTAAGTTCCTGTTTGACATTGAGGTTAACTTAGGTATGACCTAGACCTTAACGCTGTCTTTGACGTCACTGTTTAATAAGAAATCTTTAATAGATATTCATTGCATTATTCGACCAAGTTCTGAGCATAATATAATACATAATCAATGGTCAGAAGTAAGTTGAATCATAAACTAGTAAAACGAAACCAATCATATTTCAAGGACAAATAGACAAAGTCGTTGAAAAGTCCAGACAATTCATGTCAAATACCAATTAGCAAATTTGCACTTCTGTTTCATTAGCGGAGTAACGACATCAAATACGAATCTATCGCATACATGTCAAAACAATGAAAACAATGGCCAACATATTTTGACCCACATAGAAGGTCAAAGGTTACATCCCTTTCTACTCAAACATTTATTCAGTGTTTTCCAATCACGAACCTTTTGTAATATTTCAGTCAGCATCCACCTGCAACTCTCATGTTAGCCTCTTAACAAACATACAGGACGTCCATAAAGTCCCAGTACCATTATGAGCAATACATACTTGTAATGGTACTAGGATTTTATGGGACACCCTATATCAAGAGACAAAGAAGCAATGAGGCTCAACTGAAAAATAGCATCAGTGGGTAATACCAGGATAATAACGTCAGTTACCTACAATAATATGTATAAAAACAGCCCCAAATTGTAGCATAACTCTTGTCAGGTCATTCAGGCATCTGTTAGTTTACAAGGGGTGAAAATCATGTTGCTTTTTACTGGAAGATGATTTGCTGCTTGACTTTAATGAGGAAATCATATTATTAAAAATGTTGGTAGAAAAAAAGACATTGCAGGTGTTTTCTTCAAGTGCAATAAATTCGGTCGTATTTTCACAAGACTACGAAGAAGGACTGTGCCGACCTGCTGACGCTGACACGCATGAATTTATTGCTTTCTGTTCTGATATATTGGAATTGATTACAACTATAAGTTTTAGTCCTATTTCAGGGCTGAAGAACACGTTTAATGGATAAGGTTTTTTTTATATAAACATGCTTATTTGAAAGACAATTGTCCTGAAAACAATCGGACTCCCTGAGACGCCTAGCAAGTCTATGAAAGAATGAAACTGCCCCACCCAAACATTGTAAGAAAACTCCCCAAATTACCGAATTTTGACCCTGTTGATGAATATTTGCATGTTGTAAGCCACTGAAAATAGTATCTCGGTGGCAGCAAGTGCGATTCTCGGACATTCCATTGAGGTGTGAGAGATGTGTATTTCTGGTGATAGAAGTTCACTCTCGACGTGGTTCGGAAGTCACGTAAAGCCGTTGGTCCCGTTGCTGAATAACCACTGGTTCTATGCAACGTCAAAACACTTGACAAACAAACAAACTTGGATATGCTACTAGTTTTGTTGATGATCCTGTTATCTTAGTTCGGGAGAGACAGATAGATGTATTTTTATCATTTATGACAATCATATTATTAGCCACCTTCCCACTCATACCAGTATGTTTCGTTACAAAAAAACAAATGGATTTAGCTGCAATGCTGAAGTGTCTATTAGTGTCTCTGTTTCATCGATTACTGCGTCATCATACTTTGTCTTGGTCTCTGGTACTGTTGCCACTTTGTCTTCATTGCCCCAAAGTGAACTTTTAACGTTGCATTGTTCATTTTTTTTTATTTCACGCAATATATAAAATGTCCATTCTTCTTGCAGGTGAGTATTGAAGGCATCTTTCAATACTCTCCAGAGCTCTGGAAACCAGTAACTCATTTCTTGGCCGCCCTTTTGTAGCACAGTTTTCTATGTAGCTGAAGGGGAAGTCCTGCTCACTGTTGGATTTCATTCACTTCCGTCCTGCTGCCAGGGTGAGTTCAGTTCACTCTTGTCCAAATATGGAAATCTGTGTTTCAACATTTTTATCGGAAGCCAAAAAATAAAACATTTGCACAGCAACGGGGCAGAACTGGAAGGCTGATAGACAGATCATCACTGGGAACAGTGAATAGGGTTCTGGATACTTTTCCTTTGTTCCCTAAGCAATTAAAGTGAGTGTTCATGGCTGTATCTTCAGGATCTCATGTAGGAGCATCTTAGCAGACTCGTAATGCTAACTCCTGGATTATTTCTCAGTATTTTAACTCATTCTAGGATAAATACCATGAACCGTTTGGGCTGGTATCATTCTGTCATGAAGTCAGGCATTTACTGCGTTGTTTGATTGTTGATACCTATGGATAAAAAGTTAAGTATATCATAGTTTAACCAGACGACTGGGCTGATTAACAGCTCTCCTAGGGCTGTCCCGAAGGATTAGATATTTTGACGTGGCTAGGAACCAATTGATTACCTAGCAATGGGACCTACAACTTATTGTGACATCCGAACCACATTAAATCGAGAAATTAATATCTAATCACTAGAAACAAATTCCTCTGATTCCACGTTGGCAGTGAGCGGATTCGAACTCGGGGCCACCGAATCGGTAGGCGAGCACGTAAACCACTCGTCCAACAAGGAACTGATACCTATGGATATCTTTCCATGTTTGGCAGTATTAGTACGGGGTGAGACTATTTTCTCACTTCTTTGTTAAGAATTACCAGTGCAAGTTTCTCTTACTGAATCAAACTGGTTTCCACAAAGATTTTTAGACAATATGAGCAGTCGAGTTTTCTGTACTGCATAAAATGCTGAATGAAATACTCAGCCACGGCCTGATGAGGGCATGTGTTGTTAGCACCTATAACGGTGCCAGACGCACGATTACGGCTAACTTTAACCTAAAATTAAATAAAAAACTACTGAGGCTAGAGGGCTGCAGTTTGGTATCTTCGATGATCGGAAGGTGGATGATCAACATACCAATTTGCAGCCCTCTAGACTCAGTAGTCTTTAAGATCTGAGGGCAGACAGAACAAGTACGGACGGACAGACAAATCCATCTCAACATTTCGCTTTTACAGAAAGCTAATGTGAGAGCTTCCATCAGCCGACGACGTTCCCTTGTTCCCATCTGTCCTCTTCAGTTTGCTTGTATTCTATTTCTCTTCATTCCTCCATATGTTCGCTTTATGCCTTCTGTTTGCCTTTCTCCACCTCCTCACACACTGCTTCCTGTTGGAACGTGTTGGGATTTCCCAAGCTTCCCCATTCTGCTTCTCTCCCTTGGCGCTCTGTTTTCAATGATTCGCTTTCCTCATGGACTAATTCTATCGAATTCTTGTTTTATGTGGACCTTCCTCCAGTTTTGTAAGAGCTTCATTTAAAACGGTAACTTATATACACACATGAAACACAGATTATTTACAATTTATTGATATATAAAAAAAGACGGGTCACCATGTGACGTATTCGGAGTCGCGAGCTCGACTCCCCGCTCTGCCAATGTTGAATCAGAGGAATAGAAATTCATTTCTCGATATAATGTGGTTCGGATCCCACAATAAGCTGTAGGTCCCATGGCTAGGTAAACCAGTTGGTTCCTAGCCACGTAAAAATATCTAATCTTCGGGCCAGCCCCTAGGAGATCTCTTAATCAGCTCAGTGGTCTGGTTAAACTAAGATATACTTAACTACGTGACGTGGTGTTGTAGACGGAATAGATGTGTTTCATAGTACGTCGTTTTCAGCACTTATGTATGACAACTTTCTGACTGTGCTCACTCAGCGTATATTTTTATATTCGTAGCTGAAAACAATTTGATGAAGGTTATGGGAGGCTAAATCAGCTTATGACTTGGCAATGGAATCTCGTTATTTTGAGTTTTACTATTAAGCAATACCCTTATGTCCTCATTCCTGGAAAACCATAGTACATAGAAAATGGATTTTATAGCTATTTGTTAGATACTCTAGCAATAGAATTATTCATTATGTGAATACTGTAGCAGGAACAATACGTGATACGACCTCCAACTTACTTGAGGCGCTTACTAAAATCTACAATCAAATAGAGCGTTGTTGCATCAACGAAAATTAAAATGAATACTCTATGTTTTATTAGACATATATATATTCTGTACTGTTTAACGAGCACATTATTTATTTTTTACATTTTCATTC
>NC_061098.1:42436002-42456002 GCF_015104395.2 Macrobrachium nipponense | reverse complement strand
TTAGCGTCCTGTACTGTATAAGGGCACTCATCATTTATTGTGCAAGCTTTGATCTCGACCTTCACCCCTGTAGCATCTTTCTTCGGACCTCTTCGCTGTTGTGGAGCGTTACGTCACCCGTAGGGAGACTCATCTCGTGTAAGCGTAACTATTGCTTAAGTTATTTAGCGTGAATATGGACGCTGTCGTGCCACTGAATCTACGGCGATTTGTTGATGGTATTCAACGGAGTCGACTGAAACTGTGATGTGTGATGGACGTAGGGAGACTTACCTCCGGTAAGCGCACATAAAGAAAAATATTTTATCGACTTGTAACGCTCAGGTGTATTGGTAAATTCGAGTTGCTGATGGTAATCGGAAGAATCATCTTCAAGATATTGTTTACACTTTTGGATTTATATATAAGCGTATAGTTAGTGATTTGTCATTACAGTAAGTTAGGTTTAGGAATTTCATTGTTATAAGTAGAATTAAGGGTTATTTTCCTTATCTTTGCCTTCTACTGTCGTATGCTTGTGTTTTTCGCCACCGTGAGTTTGTTGTTTTCTTCCTCCCACTGTGACTTTCTCTCCTCCTGTCGGTATACGCTTGTGTTGTGTTGTTGTAGCTGAATGGTAAATAAATATTTTTGTTTTAATAAAGTTTGGTCTTTTTGTGATTCCTCTTTGAGTGTACAGTGTTTTGCTGGGGATCCTGACTCCTTGGGTTTAATAGCCCTTTTGTAGTCATATTTTATATTTTTTCTTGAAAAGCTGCCTACTAAAAGAAATTTTGGGTATTCATACAACCTGGATCGAAATTTTCGTTTCACACGAGAATTGTGTAAGATGGGATACCCCATGGTTGGTCTAAGGCTCTGAGAATAATCATTTATTGAAAGTTTTTAGAACATATTATTTATATCTATTTACAGTGAGCAGGAGTACCACCATAACAATACACACACACACACACACACACACACACACACACACACACATATATATATATATATATATATATATATATATATAGATATATATATATATATATATATATATATATATATATATATATATATATATATATATATATATATATACATATATATACATACACACACACACACATAAATATATATATATATATATATATATATATATATATATATATATATATATATATATATATATATATATATATATATATATATATATATATACTCAAGTATAAAACGCCCATTGAAACACTTTGCTTTAAGGCTAAAGACTATATTTCGGTGGACTAACTTCTACAGTTATCAAGTAGTGTATTCATTAACTCGTCGATAGAGGTAGAAGTTAGTCCTCCGAAATATTGTCCTTAGCTTTAAACCAGAGTGGTTGTAATGGACATTTTATACTTGAGACGTATCCTGTTTTAACAGAAGAATTTATTGACATATACACATAAGTAATAGAGGAAAGTAGGAGAGCAGAAGTAAGGGTTGTTAGAGAAAGTGTACTAGTGTGATTTTTAGACATGGAAGGTAAAGTTTTTAAATGAGCTGGCTATGAGTGAAGTACGTGTAATTCTTACCATGGAACTGAAATAGCTGTAGTGTGAAGGTTGCTGAGAATGTGATGTGGAAGCTTCTCTGTTTTGTTGAGACTGTTGAGAGTCATCTAAAGTTCTAATAGTGAAAACTAGTGTGTGTAAATGGGAGAGTGGTTTGGTGTAAAGGTGGCTCTGACACAAGTGTGTATTATATCTCCCCATGTCTGTCTAATGTCATATGAATGGAGTAATATTAATGGTTATAGAAAGGACATCAGTATTAGGTAAAACGTTTTGTTGTGACTGTGAATTGGTTGATATTTTTGGACTATACGGTACTGAGCGGCAAGAGTGGGGAAGAAATGGCAAAAGTAGTGAAAGATTTCGAAAAAAGAGTGAAGAACTACAAAAGTGCCAGACGCGCGATCATGGCTAACTTTAACCTTGAATGAAATAAAAACTACTGAGGCTAGAAGGCTGCAATGTGGTATGTCTGATGATTGAAGGGTTGAAGAGGTACATACCTATTTGCAGCCCTCTAGCCTCGATAGTTTTTAAGATCTGAGGGCCGACAGATAAATAGCCATCTCAATAGTTTTCCTTTACAGAAAACCAAAAAGGCCAAAGTTAAAAAGGGGTAAATACAAAGCAAGAAAAGAGTAATGAATCTGAATAAGAATGATATCTCGAAGGCTGATTTACAGTCCTTGAGAGTTAATTAACAGGACAAAGGGATTGCCACTCAAGGGAATGACATAATTAGCGAAGCAGTTTGAGTGGCAGATTGTGAGCAATACGTTCAGAAAATAAAACTATAAATGTTTTTGGAAGCGAGATCTGGAATGCAATATGTGGTTAATGAGCAAGGTCATCATCTTTATGGAAGCTAATATAAATGTTGGATGCAAATTAATCAACTAAAATAAGGGGTAAAACGAACTGTTTGCAAAGTGGATGGAGGTCATGGGGCGGGGTAATAATATTAAAAAGTTAGAAATTCAGTCAGATAGAGAGAGAGAGAGAGAGAGAGAGAGAGAGAGAAAGAGAGAGAGAGAGAGATACAATTTCCATGTTGGTATTTCATCGAATAAATTCATAGGTTCGTAGGTTCATAAAATTCACGACCCTCTAGTAATTAAAACACGAATGGATGAAAATAAGTCTGACTTATTCGACAGAAAGCCTTTGCCATTCCAGTATTATGGCATGTGTAAAGAATATCCCACAATGATTGTGACTCTCTGAAACATTCTTATCCTCTCAGCTTATTTCAGTGACTTAGAGCATAAGAACTGCCATTTGTGTGTTTTAATGAATAATGTAGTTGACACTTCTTCTCCTTCAGGTCTGAGATGAAGGTGAAGGCTCTCATCGAGGACAATGGCAGGACCTTCCATTGCGATGCCCAGAACGGCCTGGGAGTCGTTCTCTCCACAAACATATCACTGAATGTGCTCCGTAAGTAAATGCTTTGGTTTTGCCCCAGTTCTTATTGATGTCTCTGAGAGAAAAATAAGGAAAGAGATGGACCACGTTTTGCAGTTCTTCTTTTCTCAAAATTATGGAACATCGAACTGCTCCATAATTGTCGTTTTTTGCTTCTGAGTTGTTGCAAAGAAAGTGTGATTCTACGAGCGAATCGAAATCAAGTGAATATAGGACTCAACACTCGAAGTACCATGACTGAGTGGGTTCATTTCGCTGAGAAGATTTTCCAGTGATATTCGGCGTTTTGGAAATGTTTCAAGATAGTTTAGAGGAAATATTAAAAATATTCATATTCACCAACTACTGCAACAACGAAAATAGGATAACTGATGCTTATAAGACAAACTAACGTGAATTTCCTTTTGAAGTCTGGCCCTGCAGAGCGGCATTTCTTGGCAGGCCTCGTAGGAGGTATTGCCGACAGTGAACCTCATCCGGTTCAACATAAGCTTTACTGAAGGTTCTTTGCAGCGTCCCTCCGTCCCTTCGTCCCTTAGCTGCAACCCCTTTCGTTCAATTTACTGTACCTCCGTTCACATTCACTTTCTTCTATCTTAATTCCCACCCTCTCCTAACAATTGAGTCATAGTGCAACTGCTTTGAGGTTTTCCTCCTGTTGTACCTCTAAAACCTTTTTGCTGACAATTTCCGTTTCAGAGCTGAATGACCTCATGGCCTAAATTCTGTAATCTATTCTATTGTAATCTTTTTTTGACAGAGTGGGGCCGAGAATCAAGATTTATGTATAAGCAATTTTTACCTCATACCTTACGGGTTTGATTGCTTTGTCCATCACACTGATTCACCCTAAGTATTGCTTCGAGGTATATTGTAATTATTATTATTATTATTATTATTATTATTATTAGTATTAGTCGCTTTGTCCAGCCCACTATTTGACCCTAAGTTTTACTTCCAGCCATATTACTGTCATTATTATCTGCGCTGCTTGCAGACGGGCCAGTGTGGATGTCGGTGCCGAGCGGAACCATCGACGTCCATGAAAAAGAGGACCTGTTAGTGACGGCTTCGGCCTCTGCAAATCCTCCGCCAGTGAAGTAAGGGTTTCCTCTACTTTGTGTGAAATCTGTTGGTGCAGGAATATGTGAAATCCAGGGATCTCACGAGATCTCTAAGGCATTTGTGAAATGACCAATTCGCTTAGGAGCATCTGATTCCAGAGGGCTAGTACTTAAACATGGTGAAACAGTGATTCTTCTGCACTGTTTTGCCTCGTTTGGTACTAGTCCCTGGGCGATCAAATGCACTAAGGGACATTTGATCCTCCTCGGGCTAGTACTAAACATGGCGAAATACATTTGACTCCCATAGGGCTAGTACTAAACATGACGAAACGGTGCAGATGTAACATACATACATATATGTATATGTATGTATATATATATATATATATATATATATATATATATATATATATATATATGTATATCTATATATATATATATATATATATATATATTATATATATATATATATATATATATATGCGGTGTATATATGCATGTATGCGTGTATATATGCATGTAAGGCATACGGGGGTCTGATCACGCCCCTTTAAGTGTGGTGCTTGCCACAGGTGTCAAAAATCTGTCATTTAAATTTTTATTAGAAAGAGCAGAAAATTTAGGACTATCTTATATAAAATATGATAATAATCGGTTGATTAAAAAAACTATTTCACATAACAATGTTGATATTGATAAATTTGTACAGTGCATGGGAGTCAGATTCAAAACCTCCTGATGTGACTAATATAGACAGGGGCCACATAGAAACTATAATGAGTAAAGGCTTAGAGACGATCAGGAGAGTTGCCGAAAATGTAACGTGAAGGGCAGAAGTGTTTGTTGTTGGATGTAACAAAACCTAGATGGGAGCGTTTACTTGAGTCTAACGATTCTAAGCAATCTGGAGAGCTATAGACTGGAAGGGACAGATATTAGAGGCAAATACATTGCAACCAGACGACGGCCAAATTCAAGACTCATTTCGAATCACTTTTAACCCAGGTAATAATGATAATCAAAGTGAAGGTATAAGTGCTCTTGATGACGCCCCCTACATCCCTGTTCTTGACGACCCTTTTTACCCCACAAGAGCTGGACGAGGCTCGGAAAGACGTGAATATGAATAAGAGCTTCTGTGGCCTGTGCCCTGGATTGTTCGTTCGCCTGCCCGCCTTGTGGCTGATGTTTTCTTGGCCGTGTTTAATGCTTTGTTCTTGAATTTAAATTATTTATTATCATGGGGATTACAGTAAACTTGTTGTACTTTTTAAATCTGGAAACAGAATGGATTGTGGGAATTATAGAGGTATAAGTATCATGGATACTGTAGGTAAGATATAGACATATTGTTATTAAATAGACTGAAATTATGGTTCAGTATAGATAAGTGTCAGCTGGAGCACAGAGGAAAAGAGGATGTATAGAACAAATATTGTCATTAAGACTGTTAATAGATTTGGCTATCTTCAAGAAGAAAAAACTGTATATAATGTTTGTGGATTTCAGTAAAGCTTATGATCGAGTTCCCCGAAGAAAATGATAAGTTATTTGAAGGAACTAGGATGTGGGAAAAGAATTGTCTGCAATTCAAGAGAGATGTACAGTAACACTAAAAATGTTTTAAGAACAGCTGTGATCGAAAGCTCTGTCGGTGTTCGGGCAGGTAGCCCCCACTAGTTGTTTACTGTTTGTCATTTATATGGATAAAATGGTTAGGATGTTTTAAAAGATGCAATTCCAGTCGAGTGGGTTTTTTGGGTAGTTTACATGTGCTTTTGTTGATGGATGACACAGTGATTGTTGCCACTTCTCGAGAAATGTGTATTAAAAAATTTGACATTATGATGAACTACTGTAATGAATATGGCATGCAGCTTAATGGTAAGAAGAGCAAATTTTCGTGATAAACAAGAATGTAGGTGACCAGTTTGCATTGCCAATAAACAAAAGCTCAAGGTCAAACTGTGAGTTACTGTGACCATTATCTCTATCTGGGAACTTGGTTCACAGATGACGGGAAGTTGAAAACTTGCCTCTCTTTACATCAGCCTAACTGGCAATCAACCTTAAACAAGTTCTCATATTTTGTAACACGAATACCAAGATGCCATTCTATTTTAAGAAGAAAGTTTTTGAAGCAGCGGCGACTTCATCCTTGTTTTATGGGTCAGAAACATGGTTAACAAATGTATTACAAAAACCAATAAGTAATTACAATCACTTAGTCAAAAGTTTGCTAGATGTGAGGGTAAATACCTGTACAGATTTGTGTTTGGTTGAGTCTGGGATACCCCCAGCGAAATTCATTGTGGCCAAAAAACGGAAACGTTTTCTTATGTCAAAGTTGTCTGACCCTGATATGGATGAGCCTTTTCATATTGTATATGGAATGTGTAGGGATGCAGAGTTCCCTGGGTACAGATTTATTCAAAATTCCCTAACCTTTAATGACCAAATTGACCCACTAGACGACATCGTATCATCAATTAGAAATAGACCAACTTCAGCAACTAAATATGTTACTTACAGAAGCAAACTGAATCCCAACTTGGAAGTTCATAGATTATATACCGATAAATTATAATGTCGCTGATTACATTCGCGTAGCTTTCAGTCGCTTACGGTTAATGTCCCATACCTTTGTATAGAAACGGGTAGGTGGAGCCGAACTCCTCCAGAGTTAAGGGTGTGTGCCTGTGATAATAGCTCTATTCAGGACGAGTCACACGCTCTCATCAATTGTCCTCTGTCAATGCCGTGTAGACATAAATATCCAAACTTAAGTTACGAGTCTTTGATACTTTATTAAATGAAAGTAATTATATTACTGATTTGTGTGCATATGTTTATGAAGTTCTTCTTAGTTATAAATAATATGCGTCTTTGTCTTCTGTTTTTATGTTTTTTTTTTTTTTTTCTCAAGTAGGTTTTTTCTCTCTTTTGCAAGCGTTGTGTTTGAGACTTACAATAATAAGCCAAGTTTATTGTGGATATGTTTTTTTCTTTACTTTTTCGTGTATATGATATTTATGTGCTGATGTAATGTGTACTTGATGTTTGTATTTTTTTTGTCATTATGGGCCTTGTACTTACAGAAAAAGAAGAGATAGCTATCTACTCTGTATTTTTTTGTATTGTATCTTTTTTTGGGACAAGTTTGTACTTATATTTGTATATCTTGTCAATAAAAATAACTAACTAACTAACTATGTATACAGCACAATTCACACAATCCTTCATTTAAAAACACCTTCGTTTTTATGCCATTTCGAACGACTTTTCTTGTTTATTTTGGGCATTCTGTGAATCTTTCTGATTATCGTTATAACTGTGATACACACACACACACACACACACACACACACATATATATATATATATATATATATATATATATATATATATATATATACATAGTATGTACTTAGCTAAGTAAAGGACAAGAAGTCGAAAGGCATTGTAGATCTCCATCGTTTCACTTGCCTTCGTGGATTTTGTCTTATTTATGTATTCATCACGTCCATATTTTCCTGATTCAATTATACATACATACTTACATACATAATATATATATATATATATATATATAATATATATATATATATATATATATAATATAATATATATTAGTATATATATATATATGTATATATATATATATATATATAATATATATATATATATATATATATATATATATATATATATATATATATATATATATATATAGCAGATGAAAAGAGGGGGAATGGTTAATAATATGTTTAAAGTACCAATGCAATGTTAGTGAAGTCACATATCTCTTCTCGCTTAGAGACAAGCGATGGTGCAGTACAGTTCACTTGAAGAAAGCTATTTGTTGACCAAGCAATTTGACTCAGAGATCATTCGCCCGGTCGTGAGGCATGTACGTTCGTTTGTATGCGTGTTGCAGGCCTACTAGCTCGGGGCACTTGGGAAAGACGCATTCTTTGAGGTGAACGATAAGAGGTTAAGCGGTTACTCCGAGTGTCGGGAGAGAACGCATATCGTAAAGGTAGGACATATTCTATAAAAAACTTAGAAAAACTGTTACCTTTTGAAAAGAGAGAAGTGTGAAATACTCTCTTTACGTGAATACTTTGAAAAGAGTGATGTGGGGGATATGTTTTTATGCCTATTATCTTTATTACAGATGGGTCCAAATCCATGGTTGATTAGAAACGGGATTCTCTAACCTGACTAATACGAGACATAGTGACAATTTCGGTTTGGGAGTAAAACCTTAGTCAGGAAGGTAGAATGTTTTCTTACTGGTTCTTTATGGGCAGATTTAGCTTTTTATGCCATTATGACTTGTTAATCATTTTGTTCTATTTTATAATCAACTGCTTTGGGAAATAAATAGTCTATTTTTGTAAGCCTAGTGACATGGTTGCAGACAGGGCACCGTTGGCAACAGGTAAGAGTCCCCAGTTTGTGTAATTTAGTGAATAAGGAAGGGGGGCTACATATATATATATATATATATATATATATATATATATATATATATATATATATATAATATATATATATATATATTCGTGTGTGTGTGCGTGTGTGTATTACAATTTTAAAAACAATCAGATAGAATTCACAGAATGCCCAAATAAAAAAATGGACCCTTAGGATAGCCATGTTTCTCACCTTAATCGTTCGAAAGGTGTTACTAAAGGAGGGATTATGTGATTCGTGTCACTTAGTCACTTAGTCCCCAGCCATTACCCTTGGATTCGGAATGTTGATCTTCCTCAGAACGAGTCATCTGAAGGTTTTAGCAATAGATGCACCTGCAGTGGTCCCTGAGACGAATCTGTGTTCGTTATGTCGTATGAAAACATTGAAATTTTAAACTGAAAAGTTATCTCATAATGAACGTATGATGTATCTCAGTTTATCCATTGGTATGAACTACTTTTACAGGTGACAATGACGTCATTCTTATAACTTCATTTTGCCTTTTATTGACGTTCAGTTTCCCCTTTGAATTAAGCTCTTCTTTTACAGGTGATAACCATATTACAACTAATACACCCTGTCCAAGATATTATGTATATTCCCTATTTTTCTCGTAATTTCTATCGTTCAAAAACCAGAATTATGGAAACGGCCAACTTCAGTTTATTTGGTTGATAATAGCTGCAAGATATGGCAGATCATTTTCTCTTGTATTCACAATAAGAAAAAAAAACATTACCGTAACAATAAATTAAGACGCCCCACAATCGTTGGCTTAGCTTAGATTAGCTGCATTTTACTTGCACGTTTATTCAGCTAATTACAGCCTTTTTCGTTGTTATTTGATTCCAGAAGCACAAAAGTCCTCTAAATCTTTTTCAAGTCTTCTACCAATTCAATTTGCCAACAATCAATCGTTCCCTCCTGCCACTGAAAAGTTGTTTATTGGAGAGAGCTTCAAAGGGCCCTCACAATGGCACCTTCGCACTTCTCCAGGTACAGCTGGTGGCACGGTCCTCTGGAATTGGAGGGCCAAGTGGAGCCTGTCGCTGGAGGAGGAGGAGGAGGAGGAGGAGGAGGAGGAGGAGGAGGAGGAGGAGAGGGCCAACTGGAAGGGCGCCTTGAGATGAGAAGGGTCCATCGCCAGGAGTCCGGAGAATACTCTGTCACTGCCACAAGTCCCAGAGGAACCTCCACCGCTTCCTTCGTCATTAATGTCCAGTGTACGTGAGTTGGTTTTGCCAGAGCTCCTTTCGTTGGTCATCTATTCTCCTTTCTGGGAGAGAGAGAGAGAGAGAGAGAGAGAGAGAGAGAGAGAGAGCAATCAGGCGTAAGAACACTGTGGGGAAAAAGAGGTATGCATAAAAAGTAAAAATAAATATAAAACTAAAAAAAATAAAGCAAAAAATACAAAAGATGAAACGATAATAATAATAATAATAAACATTTAAATAAAAACAATAAATATAAAAATTTAGACAATAAAAAATAAAAATAAAAATAATGAAATAAGAGAAATGATCAAAACAAAAATAATAGAAATTAAAATACAATTAATAAAAATAAAGGTTTACCTTGAGAGATTGACTGCATTATAAAGTCAGACAGACAGACAGGCAGGCAAAATTAAAATAACAATTACGAAATGGCATACAATAAAGGTGTTCTTTGCGGGTTATTGAGAAGCTTGTTTGAACAGCTTGGATAAATAGCAGGCTCTCCAGGATTTCCTCTGATCAAATCGCAAAATGCTTGTGGTGTCTTTCACTGATTCGTCTGTGTTTGTGGGGATAAAGATAGAAATGTAGTTCAGTTTTGTTTGAAAATAATATAGATTTATCCGAGTCTGTGAAAATCATTAGTATTAACTCTACTGATGTAGAGTTAATACTATTGATACTAAACCTTGGGAACTTCTCTATCATAGTTTTAGATGGGAAATTTTGATATGTTTTGCTAATCGGGGAGTAAGCCAATAACCTACCTTGTTGTTGTTGTTGTTGGTGGTGGTGGTAGTGGTTGGGGAGGGGGACTGGTGTAGGGAAGGCCTATGGAAAAACCTAAAATGGTGTTTCACGTACAGGTAAAGATACAGGAAGTTTAGGCTAGGATATTTATGATTTTTTTATTAGAATGAAATTTAAAAAAAAAAGAATAATGTGCATGTTAAACAGGACAGAATAATGAATTTTAGTAAAATATAGAGTATATATTTTAATTTTCGTTAGTGGAACAACACTCTATATGACCATAGCTTTTAGCATGCGCTTCAAGTAAGCCGGAGATCGGATCATGCTTTGTTCCTGCTGCAGTATTCTGATAAAGAATAATTTCATTGTTAGAGTATCTGATAAATAACAAGAAAATCCATTTGCTATGATTTATGGTTTTCCAGGAATGAGGACATGAGGGTATTGCTTAATAGTAAAACTCAAAATAACGAGATTCCATTGCTAAGTCATAAGCTGATTTGGCGTCCCATAATCTGCATCAAAGTCTTTTCAGCTACGAATATAAAAATATACACTGAGTGAGCACAGTCAGACATTTGTCATACATAAGCGCTGAAAGCGACGTACCATGACACATCTATTCCGTCTGCACCACCACGTCACGTAGTTAAGTCTATTTTAGTTTAACCAGACCACTGAGCTGGTTAAGAGATCTCCTACGGTTGGCCCGAAGGATTAGATATTTTTACGTGGTCAGGAACCAACTGGTTACCCAGCCACGAGACCTACAGCTTATTGTGGGATCCGCACCACATTATATCGAGAAACGAATTCCTAATCGCCAGAAATAAATTCCTCTGATTCACCGTTGGCAGAGCGGGGAGTCGAGCGAGCGACTCCGCATACGTCACATGGTGACCCGTCTTTTTTTTTATATATCAATAAATTGTAAAGAATCTGTGTTTCATGTGCGTATAAGTTACCGTTTTAAATGAAGCACTTACAAAACTGGAGGGAGGTCCACATAAAACAAGAACTCGATAGAATTAGTCCAGGAGGAAAGCAGATCATTGACAACAGAGCGCCAAGGGAGAGAAGCAGAATGGGGAAGCTTGGGAAATCACAACATGTTCCAACAGGAAGCAGTGTGTGAGGAGACGGAGAAAGGCAAACAGAAGGCATAAAGCGAACATAAGGAGGAATGAAGAAAAATAGAATACAGGCAAAGTGAGGAGGACAGAAGGGAACAAGGGAACGTCGTCGGCTGATGGAAGCTCTCATTTTAGCTTTCTGTAAAAGCGAACTGTTGAGATGGCTTGGTCTGTCCGTCTGCACTTTTTCTGTCCGCCCTCACATCTGAAAGACTACTGAGTCTAGAGGGCTGAAAATTGGTCTGTTGATCATCAACCCTCCAATCATCGAACATACCAAACTGCAGCCCTCTAGCCTCAGTAGTTTTTATTTAATTTTACGTTAAAGTTAGCCGTGATCGTGCGTCTAGCACCGTCATAGGTGAAAACAACACATGCCCCCATCAGGCTGCGGCTGAGTATTTCATACAGCATTTTATGCTGCATAGAAAACTCTACTGCTCATATTGTCTAAAGTTTAATACCTCAACTAAATTACAGCGAGACTATTATGTTGGGCTAAAAATCTTCGTGGAAACCAGTTTGATTCAGTAAGAGAAAATTGCGCTGGTAATTCTGAACAAAGAAGTGAGAAAATAGTCTCACTCCGTACCAACACTGCCAAGCATGGAAAGATATCCATAGGTATCAGTTCCTTGTTGGAAGAGTGGTTTACGTGCTCGCCTACCGATTCGGTGGCCCCAAGTTCGATTCCGCTCACTGCCAACGTAGAATCAGAGGAATTTGTTTCTGGTGATTAGAAATTAATTTCTCGATTTAATCTGGTTCGGATGCCACAAGAAGCTGTAGGTCCCGTTGCTAGGTAATCAATTGGTTCCTAGCCACGTCAAAATACCTAATCCTTCGGGACAGCCCTAGGAGAGCTGTTAATCAGCCCAGTCGTCTGGTTAAACTATGATATACTTAACTTTTTATCCACAGGTATCAGACTTCATGACAGAATGATACCAGCCCAAACGGTTCATGGTATTTAGCCTGGAATGACCTAAAATACTGAGAATTAATCCAAGTGTTAGCATCACGAATCTACTAAGATGTTCCTATATGAGATCCCGTAGATGCAGCCATGAACACTCACTTTAATTGCTTAGGGAACAAAGGAAAAGTATCCAGAACCCTATTCACTGTTCCCAGTGATGATCTGTCTATCAGCCTTCCAGTTCTGCCCCGTTGCTATGAAAATGTTTTATTTTTTGGCTTTCGATGAAAATGATGAAATACAGATTTCCATATTTGGACAAGAGAGGACTGAACTCACCCTGGCAGCAGGATGGAAGTATATGAAATCCAACAGTGAGCAGGACTTCCCTCAGCCACATAGAAAACTCTGCTACAAAAGGCGGTCAAGAAATGAGTTACTGGTTTCCAGAGGTCTGGAGATTGAAGAACCCCTTCAGTACTCACTGCAAGAAAAATGGACATTTATATATTTGATGAAATAGACAAAAAATGAACAATGCAACGTTGAAGTTCACTTATGGGGACTGAAGACAAGTTGGGAATAGTACCAGAGACCAAGACAGAGCATGATGACGCAGTAATCGATGAAAGAGAGAACACTAATAGACACTTCAGCATTGCAGCTAAATCATTGCTTATTTTGTACAGAAACATACTGGTATGAGTGGAAAGGTGGCTAATAATGTGATTATCATAAATAATAAATGCATCTATCTGTCTCTCCTGACTAAGAATAACAGTGCCATAAACAAAACTAGTAGCATATTCAAGTTTGTTTGTTTGTATGGTGTTTTTACGTTGCATAGAACCAGTGGTTATTCAGCAACGGGACCAACGGCTTTACGTGACTTCCGAACCACGTCGAGAGTGAACTTCTATCACCAGAAATACACATCTCTCACACCTCAATGAAATGTCCGAGAATTGCACTCGCGCCCACCGAGATACCAGTTTCAGTAGCTTACAACATGCGAATATTCCTCATCAGGGTCTATTCGGTAATTTGGGAAGTTTTCTTACAATGTTTGGTTGGGGCAGTTTCATTCTTTCACACAGACTTGCTAAGCGTCACTGGGAGTCGAGTGTTTTCAGGATTATTGTCTTTCAAATAAGTATGTTTACATAAGAAAAAACGTATTCAATAAACGTGTTCTTTAGCCCTGAAATATGACTAAAACTTGCAGTTGTAATCAAATCCCAATATATCAGAACAGAAAGCAATAAATTCATGCGTGACAGCGTGAGCAGGCCGGCACAGTCCTTCTCGTAGTCTTGTGAAATACGACGGAGTTTATTGCACTTAAAGAAAACACCTGCAATGTTTTTATCTACCAACATTTCTAATAACATGATTTCTCATTAAAGTCAAGCAGCGAATCATCTTCCAGTAAAAGGCTACATGATTTTCACCTCTTGTAAACTAACAGATGGTTGAATGACCTGACTAGTGTTATGCTATAATTTGGGGCTGTTTTTATACATATTATTGTAGGTAACTGACGATATTATCCTGGTATTACCCACTGATGCTATTTTTCAGTTGAGCCTCTTTGCTTCTTTGTCTCTTGATAAAGGGTGTCCATAAAATTCCAGTACCATTACACGTATTTATTGCTCATAATGGGACTGGGACTTTATGGACACTGTATGTTTGTTAAGAGGCTTACATGAGTTGCAGCTGGATGCTGACTGAAATACTACAAAAGGTTCGTGATTGGAAAACATTGAATAAATGTTTGAGTAGAAAGGGATGTAACCTTTGACCTTCTATGTGGGTCAAAATATGTTGGCCATTGTTTTCATTGTTTTGACATGTATGCGATAGATTCGTATTTGATTTCGTTACTCCGCTAATGAAACAGAAGTGCAAATTTGCTAATTGGTATTTGACATTAATGGTCTGGACATTCAACGACTTTGTCTATTTGTCCTTGAAATATGATTGGTTTCGTTTTACTAGTTATGATCAACTTACTTCCGACCGCTGATTTATGTATTACATTGGGCCCAGAAATTGGTCGAATAATGCAATGGATATCTATTAAAGTTTTCTTATTACACAGTGACGTCAAAGCCAGTGTTAAGGTCTAGGTCATACCCACGTTAACGTCAACGTCAACGTCAAACATGAATTTAAACTGGGCCATCACCTTTGAACTAAGAGAGACAGATCAATTAATGATGCCTCTTCGAAAAGTGAAATCATGGTCAATGTAAAGTTCATACTCATAAGTCAAATGTAAAATAAGATATTAAGGTAAAGGAGATAGAATGTTAAAATCTGAATTTGAGTTGAGGGTTTCGTTCATTTGGTGCAGATGTTTGTCCTTTGGGTGGCAGGAGTTTGCAATAAAGTTTGGTCCTTGTTGCTGGTAACTAGCAGTTAGACTTGGGGAGTGAGATCACTCGCCTTCTGAATCTTGCCCTCTCTGGATGTTCTTGGCTGAGATGAAATGGCCAAGTTTGAGAGAACCAAGGCTGTTTCCTAAAAGTGAGCTTTTATATATATATATATATATATATATATAATATATATATATATATATATATATATATATATATAAATATTTATATATAGATTTAATATTCATGAGCATATCCAATGATACATATATATATGTATATATACATACATATACATATATTATGTATCTTTCTCAGGATAAATCTAGTGATTTTTGGCCAAAGTGTAAATCATTTCCATACATTATATAACGAAAATGTTCCTAGGAACTAAAAAAAAAAAAAAAAAAAAACAAGACGAGACAGACAATATGGCCGACTCGTGTCCTACGTTCTGCCGCTCTCTTGACACAAACGAAGGCATGAATAAGTCAAATGTTATTCCTCTATGGAGTGATATTGGTCGCTTTAGATGCTCGAAAACTATTGAGTTGATTCTTTTCGGCATAAAAGAGGCCGGCTGAAGCTAATGAATCTCTGCTGGAACTCCGGAAGTGTCATTCATCTCCAACCAAAGCCGGGGTCAATCCGCAAGGTTGAAACAGGGGCAGTTCGACTCATTTTCCATTATCCCCTGTGATTACCTGATGCCACGATACCTCTTGCAAAATTAAAAGCTCTCTCTCTCTCCCCACCTTTCTCTCTCTCTCTCTCTCTCTCTCTCTCTCTCTCTCTCTCTCTCTCTCTCTCTTTTGTGTGGATATGTGTGTATCTGGGCTCATCGAGTCAAGCCTGAGAATATGTCATCTGGTATTCCTGGGTAAATGGTGTCATGTGTTATGTATGGCTGTTATTTCACGTCTACAGGAGTAATTTTCTGGCTGTTTCTATGTCTCTCTCCTTACACACACATACATACACACACACACACACACGCACACACACACACACACACACACGTATATATATATATATATATATATATATATATATATATATATATATGTATATATATATATATATATATATATATATAATGAATAATTTCATTACAAATTATATATAATATATTATTATAATATATATATATATATATTATATATATATATATATATATATATATATTATATATGTTCGGTTAATGTGTAAGTCTTAGTAGAGAGAGATAGAGAGAGATACACTACCCTCATTTTCCAGTATGTTAGTTTCTGAGAACAAATTTTGTCCATTTCCCACCTTGTACGGCTGAGCTCCTTCCTTCAAGCCAAGTGGCAGCCTTTTCCTTCCCAATCAGAGCAGCATCAGTAATGTCAGATCTTGTCTTTCGAACCCAGACGGTCCTGAGAACATCGTGACATCCAAACGGGTGACGGTGGATGAGGGTGGCTCAGCTTCCGTCCTCTGTACAGCAGTTGGCAATCCTACACCGAACGTGACCTGGGTCAGACAGGAGGATAACAGCAGGTAGGCAATCAGGTCAATGTTGTCAATACTGAATAAATATTTCCCTGTATGTAGTATGGTTAGGTACGCCGCTCACTCTAAGAATCAGGTAACCATAAAAACGACACATTCTATTCTACACTACCACTAATCTCCTTAAATCCACGGTGGAAAGGAAAAAGAATCAGGGACTTGGAACAAATACTTTCGCAGTATATTCTACATTTTCAAGTTCACACTGATATACTACGAAAGTGCTTCTTCCAAGTCCCTGTTTCACTTACTTTTCTACCGCGGATTTAAATATTCTCAAGTACTTTGTGTTCCTTCGTGCTACATTGGATATGACTACAATTAATAAATGAATCCAGTGGGAAGAGGTTTTTTTACCTTGATTTACGAATATTCTAACTCCATTTCTTCAAAACTGGGCTCAACAAAATTCTGCCGCTGTATAGAGCAAATTACCCAACCTATCTTCAGACCCTGACCATTACTGAGAAGAGGCAGATGAGAGAATTTTCCTGATTTCAATCTAATCATTTGTTGTCTGTAATGTTCTCAAATCAGGATTGCAGGTTGCTCCTATCCCAATTTGAAGTCAATTTCTTTTATTGAATTTTGCTTTCATATTCACACATTGGTAAGGTAGGACACTATATGTTCGGGTATGAAGGAATTTACGAATCTAAAAACCGTAATTTGCAATGAAATTATTTCTTAGACTATTCAAATATCCTCATTTCTACAGACATAAGACTATGGGAAAGAAGTGTGAGCATTACGAATCAGTTGTCATTCTTCAACCGAAAGGCTTCTTTCCCTCGAAAGTCTTTAGATTCTCATTCTATTCACACTGAAAGGTTTAGTTCGCACAGAACGAAGGATCGACTTGAGTGGCAAAACATCCTTTGGACGAACCATGTCTGCTCAGTACCGAAATGTTTATTTGTCTGGTGTTTTTACGTTGCATGGAACCAGTGGTTATTCAGCAACGGGACCAACGGCTTTACGTGAATTCCGAATCACGTCGAGGGTGAACTTCCATCACCAGAAATACACATCTCTCACCCCTCAATGGAATGCCCGGGATTCGAACTCAAGGCCACCGAGGTGGCAGACCAAGACCAAACCGACCACGCCACCGAGGCGCCCAGTGCCGCAATGAAATAGGAGTAACGATCCCCAGAAGCCGAGAGACAGAAGCCGAAATCTGAGCTGGAGAGCCAATTCAGGTGCAAATCCGGTTTGATCTTACAATATCCGTTCGCTCACATATGAAACGGAGGAAGCTTTAGCCTCGACGGCATCAAATATTCTCGTCATTTTGATGCAATTTGACGTCCAGAAGATGAAATGAAATATTCAGTCTCGTTTGGGCGCTGAGTGACCTCTCCTGAATAAAGAAGGAAGGGCAGCGGTTTCCTCTTTAGCGGTGATTGAGAGGAAGAGAAGCCATGACTGAAATGCAACAGACCGAGAAATAATGGTAAAAAGTCCCGGTAAATGATCCGTAATCAACCATAAGTGCTATGTTAGTGATTTTTTAAAACGATATACCAAAGTCAAAACGCCCTCATTAGATAAATGTACTTTATAGCCTGACATAAAAATGGATTTTAAAGGGAAACAAATGTTTAGATATAGATTTTGTAAAATAATTTCCTCCTCGTAAACACATCAGATGAAAAACCTCATAGAGAAAATAGTCACTTTGTTAGATGTTTCCGACATTTTTAACCGCTCTCAACTAACGAGAGATCTGTTCTTCATAGATTTAATGCTTTGATAGACTCCCTTTCCTTAAAATGAAACCACGACTTTATATATTAATGATGACAAATGCCGATTTACTATAGTGACATCTAAAAAAGTATTCTTTTTCTGGAAATACAAATTTAAGCTCATAACTTTCAACTTTTCTAAATAACACGTAGCCAAAGATTTTCTGGTGTTTGCAATCACATTCTCAAATCCCTGAATTTTAGTAATGACTCCTTCATTCCAGTTTGGACTTTTTTGTTGTTTATTTACCACCGTGCAAAACCAGAATACTTGGGCAGAAATTTTTCTGTCCAAGTAAATAGTATTAATCAAAATATCGATAGCAGATGGTACTGACAGCGACTGTTTTTTTGGCAGGTAAAAAAAGTATTAAAACAAAGGCTTCCTCTATCTGGCAATAAATTCGACTTCACCCCACGACGAAATCATTTATACGCGAAAAAGTAGACCATGTAATATTTGTGAAATATATGATACAATGCTGTTTGAAATAAGGGAAATATATGACACAATGCTCTTTGAACCAAACAAAAACTTCTTTCAGTTTTCTTCTGAAGATGGAAAAAGAAACCCACAAGATAACCGAGTATAACTTGTTTACTTGTAAGCATTTACATGGCATTAACACTCGAGTGGGCCTGAAAGCACTCGAGTGTTAATACATTATAAATACTTACAAGTGAACAAGTTATACTGAGTTATCTTGTGGGCTTCTTTTTCCACAATGCTCTTTATGGTTGCCCTGTGTTATGACCTAAGTCCGCCATTTGTTGAGAAGCAGAAGACCTTATGTAACCCCAGAGGATTTCGTGATGTCTTGCAGCAACTCCGAGGTTCTCTCTTGGGGCATCGGCGAAGCCAGACTCTCGATCGAGGGGGCGACCAGAGCAGACACGGGATTCTACCTGTGCCTCGCCTCCAACGTCGTCTCCAGGGCGGAGCCTGTTCGCGCGGCGGTCGTCGTGACTCGTAAGTAATGTTTCTCTTCTTAAACTCTTCTTTATTTACTGATTAACACGAGTGGTTCTGAGTCAATACCAATGAGCTTACTCCTGTTTGTCCACTGATTAACACGGGTGGTTTTCAGTCAATGGCAATAAGTTCAACTACTTTTTTTTTTTTTTTTTTTTTTTTTTATCCACTGATTAACACGAGTGGTTCTCAGTCAATAGAAATAAGCTGCTCTTGTGCATCCACTAATTAACACGAGTGGTTCTCAGTCAATACCAATGAGCTAAACTCTTGTTTATCCAATTATCAACTCAAGTGTTTCTCTGTCAATACCAATGAGCTAAACTCTTGTTTATATACTGATTAATACGAGTGGTTCTTAGTAACTGGAAATAGGCTAAAGTAGTTTTTATCCACTGATTAACACGAATGGTTCTCAGATGATGGCAATAAACATTTTGGTTAGGTTTGAAGTGCCGTTAAGTGATCAATCTCAGTTAATGGCTTTACTCTTCTTCAGTTAACTTGCCTTATTTCCATCCTGATATTTATGTTTCCCCATTTTCCAAAGGTATTCATTCTCACCAGATACACGAAATGACGGTCCGTTGGCAAGGTGATTAGTAATTTGAGTAGTGTTTTTCCGATATAGGTATTGTTGCTTTGGTACCGTAGCTTTAAAATATCTTTCCTTTGCCAACTGAAATACAACGCATTTTGTAATGGAGGAGCTGCTTGGCAAATCGTGATAAGTGTGAATTCGTATGTTCGTATTTTTCTTAAATATTATCTTGCACTCATTTGCATACAAAACTGGCATTCTTTTCATTACATACCTTAAGG
>NC_061098.1:42418502-42431002 GCF_015104395.2 Macrobrachium nipponense | reverse complement strand
ACATCCCCATCACTTTCCCTCGCGTCAGGTTTCCACCTGACATGACTTGATGGACGGAATGAATTGCGGGTCTCAAGTGCAGATTACAAAGGGCAAATCCGAAGAAGTCCTCAGCGTGACGAAGGGCGGATGATAATAATTAATGAGAGAGGAAAAACACCTCATTAGGCGCTTGCTGGTTTCCGATGAGTGTGGTCAACTTAATTTGGGATATTAATGGCCTGATATTTTTCAAGTTCGGTGTTTTGATTCGTTTTTAATGGATTAACTCAGTGAGCGGAAAATTTGATTAAAGATTTGATCGCAGCTGTGTTGGAGTAACTCATGAGTTCCTGACTTTATGATGTTTGTGAAAAGTTGACGTATTGCAGAGTTTAATTCTTGATGTACTTGATGTAGTACTACATTTCAGGAGGCAGTTCTTTTCATTGACCAACATTTGTTAATCATGTTTATGTCACCGTAGTCTGATTTCTACTTTCTCGCGATTGGGAAGTCTTACTAAGTGCGACTAGATTCCATCATCGATGACAGCAGGTTTTCTAGTGCCATGTGAATTATTTTCTTTTTATTACCGATTATTGATGAAACGGTCGTTTTAACATTAGTCTAATGTAAATGCTTGTCCGTGATTTTAGAAGTGTCAAACTCTGAAAGACAGTGTCACAAATTGTTAGGTTGTAGGACAGACCAAAATTGAGTGAAAGCTATTCCAATCCCTTAACAAGTATTTGTGAATACTGTGACGAAGTGCCAAGTATCTGGTTACTATACTGACCAATCATAAAATAGTTACCTCACAACAGCCAGACACCTGAATCTTCATCCCAGATAAAATACGACTGAATACCCTAAAGGCAACAGTGATCCCTTAAACAACTTATAAATCAGACTAAGTTCATTAAAACAGTTGTGAGGTATTCTTCTGTGTAACTAAATTAATTAAAGGGCATCACTCCATCAACAACTTTAAGTTTAAGTATTTCCCTGGTTCTAACTCACTTTAATTAAATTGAAGGAAAACAGCTCAATTACCACCCTAATATTTCTATCTAAACAAAATTAGATATACTGGTGAAAAATAAGAAAATACTCATAAAAGTTTTAAATACCAAAATTTATAAGTGAAATTCACAATCTCAGGGAAATTTACTATTACTTGAAAACAACACAAAGTTTAGGTAATTCTTGAATTAATTATTAAGTAAGATTAAATCAAAATTGATTTATCACTAAAATTAAGAAATTAAATTATTCAAGGAAAATTCAAAGTATAAAGTAACAATCAAAATTTGAAAATTAACTCACAAGTGTTAAACAACAATAAAACTGGAAAAGAATTCTAGGTAAATCCAAAGTAATTCTCAAGTGTTAAACTCAATTAAATTTGCAATGATTAAATAATGAAAACATTTAAGTTAATCAAAGAGTGAATGTAAATGTAAACACAGAAAAATGTGGAAAATATCAAGATTGCAAAAACACCAATAAAGCATTAATCACACAGAATAAATATATAAAAAACACTTAAATAAGAAAAATGAATAAATGAAAAAAAAAAACCTAAGAACTTTCAGTATTTTCAGTACTTTTTATGTTTAAGTTTAGTGCACTGAACTTACTAAAAATCTCTCGCTTTCTAATACCAATTTTAGAAGGCCTTTCTCGAAATCCCCAATAAACACTCACACACGAGGCGCCTGTTACACACTTTCACAACGTCTGTTCAGATTCCACAATTAAACACCGAGAATTAAATAAAGATATAAGTTACGAGTGACCATAAACAAATCTTTACGTTAATATGAAACCAAATTCTTTCATACGAGAGAGAGAGAGAGAGAGAGAGAGAGAGAGAGAGAGAGAGAGAGAGAGAGATGAATGGTCTCTGATATCGGAATGAACAAAAATTGCTCTCGTAGTATGGAAACATCAGAGTGGACCTCGTCTAAAATGGCTGGGCAAAAAATTTTGGGAACGAGACAGATATCTTAAAAATTCTCTTTCAAAACAATAAATAGAGAGAAAGTGGGATTACAATCACAGATAATATTTATTATTACGTGATTTAAGACTATAAAAGTCTCTTAGAATAAAAGATATGATTAAAGAATTTTCTCGAATGAAGTAAATGTCGTCATATCCGTGAGTGACGTCACAAATTTTTCCATTTCATGTTCTCTTTTGGCAAATCGAGAGATATGCGTTGATTTATTAGTAATGTTAAATAGTTAAATAACAAAAGGATCTATATTTTCTTAAATTAGACAAATGGTATCGTAAGCAAAACTTCTAGAAACTTCTAGCATGACATAGCTTTACAGAAAAATGGTGAAATCTTCACGTGGTTTCTCGACAAAGACACACAAGTCCAGAACAAGTCATGCGAGTTGATTGATTGACAGGATTCAAAAACAAAGTGGAGAACTCGAGCTCCTCATATCTCGAGTGATGGCAGCAATTTCCTGCTTCGAACGGACAATGCTAATTTCTCTCTCTCTTTTCGCATTCTACGTTATTCTTAACTTCAAATTGTATTTTTATGAATTCTGAACATACATTATTTGAACATATTAATACTAAGCAAACTAATGCTGAACCTGAAAACATAACAAACATTTTTACAATATTCCATAGGTACTGAAGTGAAGGTTATGCATTGTGGAAAGCAACAGCATAAGAATACAGAAAAACAGCCCGGTTGATGACCAGTGATGATATGAAATTCAGTGAAATTCTTGTAAGATGTCATGAGACACTGCTAAGAATAAGCAGAGTTTCAAACTGTAGTGGTTCTTTATTACAGAAATCATTTCACGAGAAGTCCGAGAAGGAAAATGAGTTTTGTAGTGGAGGGCTGTGGAGAGTGTCATCATACGTGACTAGAAGATTTCTCTGGAAATCATTCTTGCATTTTGTTCACTATTCTCAAGGTTTAGTAGTTGATGCTCTCTCTCTCTGTTTTTGCGGTATAGAAATCCGCACCGCTTGACCGATGTAGACTAAATTTGGCACCTGACCCAACTCACATTAACAGGTAGTTTCCAACCCGTACCCTATTCCCCCATCCCCCTCCTGTGACTATCCATTCCTCAACCTCCAAATTATGCTCCTTATCTCTTCAGTCCCTTCCACTTACGCAGACCAGTCTCATTTTGTCTTTTACTCTCTACAATCCACGAATCTTCCAAATAGATTCCAGAAACTCCATACCCATATTCATGAACAATGGCATTTCTTTCTGTCAACTACCTTTTCTAATTAAATTTCGTAGTACACCTACAATGTTAATATTCTCCAAACCCAAGAACATATGGCCCTATGTAGGTTCTCCTAAAACCGTAGCTATCACTATCATTGTTTTGATATATATATATATATATATATATATATATATATATATATATATATATATATATATATATATATATATAAATATATATGTATGTATGTGTGTGTGCGTGGGTGCATGTGTGTGTTAATATCAACTAATATATACTATATAATTATATATAATATATATTATAACTATAATATATATAATATTATTAATATATATATATATATATATGTGTGTGTGTGTGTGTGTGTTTGTGTGTGTGTGTGTCCGTATGTGTGTGTGTGTGTATGTATATATATATATATATATATATATATATATATATATATATATATATATATATATATATTGTAAACATAAAAAAAAAAACTCTACGGTAAGGATTTACGAGGAGAATATATCAGGAAACAGTGACAACCCACTATAACTTAAAATGTACTTTAATAACAATTAGTAAGGAAATTGAAGTCACAAACAGAACATTAAACAATTTACGAACGCTTTACACAAAAGCAAAGACTCGCTATACAGCACTCATCAAGACTTACTAATCACTAATCACTGCATTTTACAGTATAATACCCAAGTCACAAAGCTTTACATCAACACAACATATAATTCACTGTAACATCAAAAGTTAGTGCAACCAACGTTACATCACACAAGAAAACGTCCAAATGGATAAACAATACATTACCATATATTCCTCAAAACTTGATACACTATTATAATCACTTGTTTGTTTCAGCTCCAACGAAAATCGTCGTTTTGGGCCTTTATATACCAGACTCACGCTAGACATCCATGGACCAAATATCATTGTTTCGATACATTATCCTTGGCGACTACCGCCTACGCCAAGCGCTACTGCCATCTGTTGTCTAGTGTACACACTTTTTTTCTATGCAAATATCAATTTTCAACCTTTTCTGCAATTTTACATTCAATAAATCAATATTCCTTTACATTCCCCCCCTTTTAACTCAGCGGCTCTCTCCTCAGTCCATTCTGAATTTTCACTCTTACAGTCTTAAACATTAGCTACTTCCATTTAGCAACTGTCGGAGACTGCCACGTCGTTGGTAACAAGCACTTTCCTTTAAGTAATCAACAGATCTAGAGAGAGAATCTTTCGATAGTCTGTACACATTCTTGCACTTCCGTCAGGTTTGTCGACTAGAATACATGGGCTAGCCCATTCACTATGGCTTTCCTCTGCTAGTCCGTGTTTCAGTAAATAAGCAACGCGGTCTTTAACTGTTGTTGTTGCCTCGGCGACATTCTGTATGACGCTGACTTATTGGCGTCTCTTCTCTCAACCTGATTTTATGCTGTACTCCTTTATCCTTTTAGGATGGTCTGAAAATAGATCTGAAAAGTTTTGAATTAGCCACTTTAAAAATCATGCTGCTGTTCATCAGATAAATGAATACATAACTTCCTAAATTTTTCATCATCACTCAAATAATCTGTGTTTTTTAATCGAAGTTCAATTTCTTCTTCAACGTCTTTTTCATCATACTCTTTTGCAATTGACAACACTCCACTGGATTCGTTATACTTCTTTAATTTGTTAATATGGAAAGTTTTAACTTTCCTCCGTCCTGTAGGAAATTGAATTCGATAATTAACATCACTTACTTTTTCCTTCACCGTGCAAGGTCCTATATTACTCTGGTTAAAAACCTTACCAGCTGTAGGGAGATACACTAGAACCTTATCTCCTATGTCGAGTTCACGTTTTGCAGCCTTTTTGTCGTAGTTTCTTTTCATCTCTTCTTGTACTACTTTAAGATTCTCATGTGCTACTTTCCATATTTTTTTTATTTTTTCCTTCATTTCTTGTAACGTGATAGAATCCTTCTCATCTGAAATCAACTGATTTCTTTTATCACCTCCATGGGTGACCTTACCTGAATGGCATATACTACCTGAAAAGGAGAATAACCCAACGATGAATGTACGCTATCACGAACGGCAAATAGCAACATTGGTATGTAGACATCCCATTCCTTTTCATTTTCACAACAGTACGTGCGAAGCATGGTTTTGAAGGTTCGATGAAATCGTTCGACCACTCCTTGGCTCTGTGGGTGATAAGGAGACGATAAACAATGCTTAATATTCTGACAGGCTAAAAATGAGGTAAACTTGCTAGACGTAAAGTTGGTTCCTTGGTCGGTTTGAACTTCTTTTGGCAAACCTACCAGTGAGAAGAACTTGTTAAGCGCTTCAATTATCTTATCAGCACTCACAGTTCTTAAAGGAATAGCCTCTGGAAATCTGGTAGCACTACACATAATTGTCAGCAAATACTCGTTACCTTTGCTAGACCTAGGCAGAGGTCCTACACAATCCAAAACCAGTTTCTCAAAGGGTTCTCCTGGAACTTCAATGGGTTGCAATGGCATCACCTTAGGGTCATGTTGAGCTTTACCTACTTTTTGACATAAATCACAATTTTTACAATATTCACTACAATCTTTCCGCATCTTAGGCCAAAAAAAATACTTTAATAATTTCTCATAGGTTTTGTTTATACCTAAATGACCAGAATAACTACAGTCATGAGCAATACCTAGAACAAAATTCCTATAATTACTTGGAATGACCACTTGTTCTACAACATCATTAACATTTCTACTCTTGAACTTCCTCATTAGGATTCCATCCTTTAAAAAGTAACACTTGCCTTCCTTCTCGATATCATTTATATCAACAAGGGCATTATCTCTTATTACCTTCAAATTATCATCTTCAATTTGAGATTTAACAAATTCTTCCTTATTAACTTTCAGCATTCGCAAAGGAGTACTGACTTTACTTACTTGTAGTGTTTCCGGACCATCTTTAAACAAGTTTTGTAAATCCAAACCGTCGTCATCATTTACCTTTCCTTCGGCACTCTTACTTCTTGTAGTAACTGCACAAGCAGGAAATAAGTTTGGAAATGTACATTCAACTTCTGTAATAAATGAAGAATTCAAAATTGGATTACTGCTACCAAAAACTTTGTCTCCACATACATCATTTCCAAGAATTAACTCTACTCCTGACACTGGGATTTCTCTCACCAAAGCAATTTTAACATATCCCGAAATTAAACAATAGGAGTTTCTAACCTTACTTCTACTAATGGAGCTGAAAACTCAGGTCCAAACCCACGCAGAAGTACATACTCTCCAGTATCCTTCCACTGGTCATACATATTTTTTATCATTACAGACTGTACCGCTCCGGTATCTCTTAACCACCTTACTTTCCTTTTTTCAACACAAGGGAGGTGTAACCAACCATCTCCCATAAAAGGGTCATACAATTCAGTACCTTTGGATGTGGACTTCTCTTCAGGTAGTCTCACTCCATTTCCTTTTACAATATCCTCAATACAACCAACATTACTAACATTTTGAACATCATTGTTACCCATTTTGTAACCTATATTCTCATCAACATTACATATATTATTACTGTCGATGCTATCGTTACAATACCTCTTACCTGGCCTAAGGGGAGAAGCAAACAAACAAGGACTCTGTCACCACATGCTTGTGGTTGATTCAACAATGCAATGGTATTTTCAGGTTTATGATCATCCTTAAAATGTACAGGTTTATCTTTAACTTTATTTACCACTTGAATTGGACGGTTTATTGTGCGATGTGGGACAACTCCTACTGATGTGTCCTGGTTTGCCACAACTGAAACATACAAAATCTCTAAAATTTTCGCGGTATATTTGGTAACTAGGTGTAAACTGATCATTTACACTGTATCCTGCTTTTCCAGCACTAACACTAGGACCAGATTATATTGACTTGCCCCTCTACCACCTCTATTAAAGGATTTTATTATAGACTCCACGAGATGATACCTGTGAACTCGTAGTCTTACCTTGTGCCTTGTAATTTTGCTGCTCTTCCCAAACTCTGCTCCTTCCAATTTTAGGAGTGACGTCAGTATTATATAGCTTATGGGTCAATGCATAATTATCAGACAATCTAGTGGCTTCATCGACATTATCTACATCACGTTCATCCAAATATGTTTTAATAAGTGGATTAATACCATCCTTGAACTGCTCAAGCAAGATAAGTTCCTGAAGTTTACCGAAATCACCATTAACTTCTCGGGCATTCATCCACCTATCATACCACAGGCGTTGTTCCCGTGCATACTCCATATGAGTACGACTGTCTCTTTTTATCCAGCTTCTGAACTTCTCTCTATACCTCTCTGGCACCCATTCATAAGCTTTCAAAACTTCGGATTTAACTCTCTCATAATCCTTAGAATCATCTAAAGATAAGGCAGCAAATACTTCCCTAGCCTTTCCTCGAAAGGAGGTTTGAACCAACGTGCTCCATGACGTCTCGGCCATTCACGCTGTTCTGCTACTTTCTCAAATTGTAAAAAAAATGCATCCACTTCATTTTCAACAAAAATTGGTACACTTTTTTACTGCATTGTTTTTCTATTCTAAAAAGATTTTTGGTATTTCTCTGGACTTTTCTTCTACTTCAAGTTTCTTCATCTCTAGCTCTATCCTCTTTTGCTCAACTTCAATCTTTTTTTTTGCTCAACTTCAGCTTCTACCTTCCTAACCTTTTCAGCTCTCTCATTTTCTAACTTCTTTAGTTCAACAGCTTTCTCATTCTCTAATCTAACTATTTGCAAATGAATCTGCATCTGCTCAACACTCATCCCTTCATAAACAAATTTGGACTTTTTTGGTTTAACCTTGCGTGACTTTGTTTTTTTCACGTACGGCTTTGGCACCTTCCTCTTCAACTTGCACTACCTTCTGTATTATTCTCACTAGCGCTTTGCTGGCTATCAGTTTCTTGCCCTTCCCAACTCATTAGTAACAACCCTTCCTTATCAGACAAAATGCCTAAAGTCATTAGCGCCTCACTTACTTTATTTGAGATTTCTTGCTTCATTGCAGATTCTGATACTTCTACATTATAGTACCTAGCTAGAACAATCCAGTCTATTTTAGTTATACCTTCTAACTTTTCACCACTAGGACTACGTATGAAATCTTTCAAATCAAAACATCTTTAATAAACTGCTCAAAATAACACAGCAAGACAAATATTATAGCACTAAACACTATCACAACTCTCCCCCCTCTCTAAAGTACATGGAGTACTGAAAAGCAATTAACAGTAGGGATACGTCAAGTTATGGTCGAATACGTTCGACATGAATAAAGCAACAATTAATAAGGATACGTTCGGGTTTCGTTCGATAGAATGAGTAAACTATGAGTAGGGATACGTTCGGGTTTCGTTCGACAGGCCCCCATGTAACATAAAAAAAAATCTCTCTACGGTAAGGATTTACGAGGAGAATATATCAGGAAACAGTGACAACCCACTATAACTTAAAATGTACTTTAATAACAATTAGTAAGGAAATTAAAGTCACAAACAGAACATTTAAACAATTTACGAACGCTTTACACAAAAGCAAAGGACTCGCTATACAGCACTTCATCAAGACTACTAATCACTAATCACTGCATTTTACAGTATAATACCCAAGTCACAAAGCTTTACATCAACACAACATATAATTCACTTCGTAAAACATCAAAAAGGTTAGTGGCAACCAACGTTACATACACAAGAAAACGTCCAAATGGATAAACAATACATTACCATATATTCCTCAAAACTTGATACACTATTATAATCACTTGTTTGTTTCAGCTCCAACGAAAATCGTCGTTTTGGGCCTTTATATACCAGACTCACGCTAGACATCCATGGACCAAATATCATTGTTTCGATACATTATCCTTTTTGGCGACTACCGCCTACGCCAAGCGCTACTGCCATCTGTTGTCTAGTGTACACAATTTTTCTATGCAAATATCAATTTTCAACCTTTTCTGCAATTTTACATTCAATAAATCAATATTCCTTTACAATATATATATATATATATATATATATAGATATATATATATATATATATATATATTTATATATATATATATATATATATATATATTATATATATAGATATATATATATATATTATATATATTTATATAAATACACATATACGCATTAAGCTACAAATGCCCTTTGTAGCTTAACGCGGAATTAATATATTTTCATATATATCAACGAAGGGGAATTTTTTAGTTGATAAGAAATTCCCCTTCGTTTAACACATATAAAAATATATTCAATCCGAGTTAGATTGAATTAGATACTAAAGGAAATTTGTAGTTTAATGCGTGTGTATGAATTACGGTAATGTGATAAAACTCACACACACACGCAAATATATATATATATATGTATTTGTGTGTGTGTGTATGTGTTAAGACAGGATACGTCTGAAGTATAAAAAGCGCATTAAAACACTCTGGTTTAAAGGTAAGGAATCATCACTGATAAAACAAAATAATAGGATCAACCTTTCCAATGGAGTCTGGGACTCTGACCATATAGACAATATCTTCCTTAAGACAATTAACAGAACGAGTGTCGGGTTAGCGGTAACCCCAGGCATCACTAAGGACATATCTCCCACTATATATTTCACCAATGTAACTTCTTCTGTCATTCACTACTTGATAATGGTGCGAGTCAGTCCACCGAAATATAGACCATAACTTTAAACAAAAGTGTTTTAATGGGCCTTTTAATCTTAAGATACATAATTATATAAAAAAAAATATATAATTAAGCCCAATTTTCCATAAAAAAATAGTGACAATGTTGTTAAACTACCCATCTTTACTTACATATACAGTACCAATATCAATTAGCCATTAGAGGATCGCGTTTTGAGAGAACGGTCTTACCTAAGGAGTCATCTTTTATAACATTTACCTGGAGTTATGATTTCCCTTGAACCCTCTTAACTCCTCCAGCCTCTAACTTTTCCTTCATTCGTTAGACAAGGTGTTTCCAGACCGTCTTCTATTTACAAATATTGCATATTTATCATTTTCGTGGTTTCCTTTTGTTTGTAGTGCTGTCTGTGTATGTGCTTAATGAATGGTGTTTTTTCACAATTCTATATTGTAAATTTAACTTGGAAATGGGGTTTGACCTAGAAATGTGATTTTTAAGAACACACACACACACACCTCTATATATATATATATATATATATATATATATATATATATATATATATATATATATATATATGTATATATATATATATATATATATATATATATATATATATATATATATATATATATATTGTGTGTGTGTAAAATAAGTCCTTTCACGACTAATTTCTCTTTCCCTTCACTGTGTGAGCGTTTTGTATTTTCGAGACCATCCTTTTAAGAGTGATAACATAACATTCAATGGTTATCAAAGTGTTAAATTGATACTCATGAAATTCTTGTTGCTGTCAATATATACATACATACATACGCATTAAATCCCACGTCTTGTCACAGATTTTCCCCTTTATCATATCGTCTTTCTTTTCTAGTGATATCATAACAATTGACAGATATTGAACAAGTGACACACGGATGGGAAAACATGCTTAAAGTCAACATGTGTAATCAGCTAACAGTTTGTGCGTATAGCGGATATTGGTGCTTAGCGACTGCATAAGTATAAATGGCTACAATATCAGTTCAGTCAATTCTGGGTAGGCATAGGAAAGTTTTAACTTGTTAACCTGTTAGAGAGCTCTTGTATCCTTAGAACTAAATTGTTTCTTTGTGACTGGGATTTCATTTGAGCAGAGAGAGGATGTCACTGGAGCCGATGTTACCGCGGTGGAGATCCAAGGACTGATGCCTGGTACAGTTTACGAGTTCCTAATCCAATCACACAACGCTCAGGGAAGGTCTAACTACACCTCTTCAAGTGCTCAGATTCCAGTGCCAGGTAAGACGCACAGAAGCATCTTCAAGAGAAATATCCTTGCAATAACAACTGGAATAATTTTGTACTTTAACATCCGCATTATGTTTGTTTTCCTCTACTCTCGAACCTCTTAATTCTACCCTCGTAACTTAACTGCACCGTAGGCATTACTTAAGGTTCTTTGCAGTATCCCTTCGGCCCATAGCTGGAACTTCTTTCGTTCCTTTTTCTGTACTTCTGTTCATATTCCCTTTCTTCCATCTTACTTTCCACTCTGTCTAACAATTATTTCACAGTGCAACTGGGAGGTTTTCCTACCGTTACACCTCTAAAACCTTTTTGCTGTCAGTTTCCTTTTCAGCGCTGTATGACATCATAGGCCCCAGCACTTGGCCAGATTCTATATTCCTTCCTTCCTTCGGAATTCTACCTTGAGTGTTCTTTCCGAATTCCTAATGTTTCTCTTCCTGAGATACATCAGTTTATTCCCTCACTCCTGTTTTATCCTGATTACTAACATTTCCCTTCACAAAAATCCAAAAACAGATTATAATTCCTCCTCCATGGGTAAGCCCCAGATTCTTTTTCCTTTCTGCTGAACATTCAGTGAAGAATAAAACTCTCATTATTTCCATCCCTGCAGGAGTTGTAAAAGAAGTTGCCAGCAGCAGCAGCAGCAGCAGTCAGCCGGGTGTTCCTCTCCTGACGCTGTTCCTTACGTCTCTGACAGGCGCAGCCTTGCTGGTTCTGAACGTCAGCATCATCGTCTGCTTCGTCAAGCGCTTTGTTCTGAAGAGGAACACTCCAGGTAAATGTTGCCAAGTTTCCCTTGTCTATTTCTGTATGCTACATGATTCACTAAATGGGTAGTTTTGATGGTATGTTAATGGCGCCACTAACGCTCAGTTCTACCTGCACAGGTATGCCTGCACAGTCGGCTTGAGCAGGCAAAACTGAACCCAACTAACGTTCAGTTTTGCCTGCACAGGGCTTAAAACCGCCACTAACTTGTTCTACCAGCGCAGGTATGCCTGCACATTCGGCCTGAGCAGGGAAAACTGAACCTCAAAACTTTCAGTTTTGCCTGACAGGCTTAAATGTGAAGGTATAACTAAACATTAGTGGGTTCACAGGTTGACTGTGCAGGCATAACTACATAAGTATAAATGAGTGTTAGTGCCGGCCTTAGTTATTAGGTTGTAGCTATAAAAGTAATAAACAAAAAACATGTTGACATTTTCTTACTGATCTCTGAGTATGTTGTAAAATACAGGGAAAGAAATCCATTTCACAATTGC
>NC_061098.1:42413515-42418002 GCF_015104395.2 Macrobrachium nipponense | reverse complement strand
CTCTCTTCCTGAGATACATCAGTTTATTCCCTCACTCCTGTTTTATCCTGATTACTAACATTTCCCTTCACAAAAAACGAGATTCTAATTCCTCCTCCATGGGTAAGCCCCAGATTATTTTTCTTTTCTGGTGAACATTCAGTGAAGGATAAAACTCTGATTATTTCCATCCCTGCTGGAGTTGTAAAAGAAGTTGCCAGCAGCAGCAGCAGCAACAACAGTCAGCTGGGTGTTCCTCTCATGACACTGTTCCTTACGTCTCTGACAGGCGCAGCCTTGCTGGTTCTCAACGTCAGCATCATCGTCTGCTTCGTCAAGCGCTTCGTTCTGAAGAGGAACACTTCAGGTAAATGTTGCTAAGTCTCCCTTGCAGTTTCAGAAATCATTGTTTGAAACAGAGAATGGCATATGCACTTACTGTCCATTTCTGTATGCTACATGATTCACTAAATGGGTAATATTGCTAGTATGTTAATGCTGCCACTAATGCTCAGTTCTACCTGTGATGTTCAATTTTGCGTGCACAGGCTTAATACCGCCAATATCGCTTAGTTCTACCTGCATAGGTATGCCTGGACATTCGGCCTGAGCAGGCAAATTGAACCCCCGAACTTTCAGTTTTGCCTGCAGAGGCTTAACTGCGCAGGTATAAATGAACGTTAGTGGGTTCACAGGTTGACTGTGCAGGCATAACTGCATAAGTATAAATGAGTGTTAGTGCCGGCCTTTAGTTGTATGTTATAAAGTTATTACGTTGTATGTTATAAAGTAATAAACAAAAATACATTGAGATTTTTCTACTAATCTCTGAGTATGTTGCAAAATACAGGGAAAAAAATCCATGTCACAATTGCCTTTGATTCTTTTCGTTATCATTAGGTTTAGTGTTACCCAAAAGATATAGCAAATGAAAACGCCTCTATGATGAGAGAAGAGAGCAACTACCTCGAATCATCATCATGAGCCTACAAACGTCTCTATTTGGTTATTTATCATATTTACCTTGCGATCCTATGAACATATACGCTTTATAAGCCTGCATGCCACATGTCATCTCAACTTTATTCTGTAGCATATGATCACTTTAGAAAGATCTCGCTTTTTATTCAACTGAGAAAGCAGTATGATAAAGAATTTGGTCATAGACCTGCGATTGACTATTTGAAAGAATAGTTACGACAAAGAAAGAAGTACATTAAAAATTGAGTGTATTTTTCTTCTGGGAGTTAGGAATTAAATATTACTCTGAGGTTTCTTTACTGGGTAGTGACCCCACAAAGTTCGAGGGTCGATATCTACGACTGATATTTTTTGTGGGTCATTATCTTATTGATATGCACAGTCTTCTGTTCATGTTTTTACAGTCATCTCCAACGGGCTTGTGCTTAACACGCCGTAAAGGTGGATACATACCAGGTTAAAACCCTTGGGGTCACTGTCAAGGGAAGATCCACTCTAAGTAATGAATCTTCTTGTAACGCTTACAATCACAGTGGTGTCTGTCCTGATAAGCACTCTATCCCATTAAAAGAAATAATGCAGAATGGTAAATATGTGCAGTTCATAAGCAAGCATAATTTTGGCATGCTTTATTCTCTTAGTTACTGAATGTGTTTATGAAATCCTATCTTTAAATAACATAACCAAACTAATGAGCAAAAATATGTGAGCTAATGAATGACCAGTCATTTCACTACTTCTTCTGGGGCATCCTCATATAAAGCAGCTGTTTCTGAAGCTTATGGGCCTGTTTGGACACCTGGCTTGGACCTTGAGACTGGGAGAACTGGAAGCATAGACTCTATATCATCTCAAGTGCATTATCAGGTAAGAAACTGACTGAAGTACCATATTAGTCATGAATAGCTACATTTCTCCAAACTTTTACATCAGAATTTTGTTTCAGCCTAAGCTAATTCAGCTGATTTTACTCTGAAGATGGAAATAAATCTACTTTTTCTTTATATTTAGAAAAGGGATAGTATATAGATTGCTCAAATACATAATCATTACTATAGGCTGGTTATTTGTGATTGATCAATTATCATTCTTGTTTTATGCTTAGTTTTTCTTCATATTTTTCCTTTAGTTCATTAGTCAGTCCCCAATGGGTGAAGAAGAAAGAAGATTCTCCTCAACAACTCACAGTCTCATGACAGAACTATCAGAGTATCAGAAACAGGAAGAAACTCCTCTAACAACAATACCAACTTCTGATTACTTCATCAGCACAGCCAGTCCTCTCAGTAATTACAGAAGTGACTTGATAAATGGAGGATTGAATTTAGCAGCACGAAAATCCCAGTCTTCAAAATCTCTGACCAATTTTAATGAATTCATGACACCTGGAGAATCACAATACGGTCTAGACGACAACATTTTTAGAAGGATGAAAGTAAGGGTTCAGTCTCCAGACATCCCTGATGTTTGCCCCAAAAGCCCCACATTATGCCCTTCATTGACTCTTCTGCAGAGTTGTGAAAGGACAGTGAGTCATCTTGAGGATAATGAAGACAGAATCTCTTTGTCATCAAATCATAGTGACTCCTCTTACAAAGGCATTCAGGGTCGAGCACGTGGCTTCAGATCTCACACACCTAAAAGCAACGTGCATCAGGACAATGTAAGATGCCCAGCAGCTATTCATAAGTCAGAAAGATTAACATCTTCTTGTCAAGATATCAGAAGAGAAGCCATAGCTAATAAACCATGCTCAGGCCCTTCTTTTTCCAACATTTGTTGCTCAACTAAACTAACGTCACAGGTCACATATCACGGTCAGCCACACATTCAGCAACAACATGAAGAGGAACAGAAACGTGAGCATTTGCAGCATTTACAACATCAGAATCTTCAGCAACGACAAATGTCACAGCAACACTGCCCTCAACTAGATCATCAACGGCAATCCACAGAAAATACACCGGATCATCATCGAATCATTCATCAGTGGCCCGACCACCACTACCAAGAACGTCAACAGAATGTAGACCATCAGAATGATCCTGCTCATCACCATTATAATAATCAAGATCAGCATTGCCATCTGCTGCACTCAGAACATCATCACCAAGTGCAACAGCAACATTTAGGACACCATCATCACGCTGGAGTAAGTGAAGCCCCAGATAATCATCACCAGCATCGAGAAATCAATGAAAATTTAAAGTTTCCAGAAAGGCAGCCTTTCAACCACAGAGAACATGCTGCACCATGTTGTCCAACATCAGAAACCACCATGTTTCATCAAACATTTCCTTGCTGTCATCAGTCTCAGTTCCATCTCCGTCAGCCTAAATATGAAGAATACCCCCAACTGCACAATGAGCATGCCCAATACCAATATCTAGGGCATCAAGTCCCTGCAGTCCCACAGCAAATATTTCATAGTTTGCCTCGTAAAATGCGATGGTATCATTCTGAAGACCTAGAGTCTCCTAAACTTCACAGAGTCACTCATTCCACGAGATCATCAACTCCTCAACTCTATCAACGTGATGGACCTCCACAGAGCCTTTCAAGCAATCCAATAACCCATTCACAAAGTGAGCACAGTTATTTAACACCGTGTGCACAAGGGGATTACCAGTTTCATAAAGATTCGGTTGCTGAACACTCCTTTAGTTACAAGAGAGAAACCCCTGTTCAGTATTCCAGAGTGCAACCATCAGCTCTTACTATACGGGATATGACCTATGATAATAATGGTTATGGTCATTTTGAAACTACCCTAGGTAAGTAATAGTGACTTTATGTATATATCATCAAGATTCTTTCCTCTTTCTATTGCCTCATTAAGATTTTGATTCATCTGTCTCATTTTTCTTTCATACAGGGCCATACTTTCAGAGCATTAGCTTCATATTAGACTCAATTCTTCCTTGTGAATATAGCTATCAGATGATCTTTTTGTAATATTTACACATCTACCCAATGAGAATCCTTTTTTGTGTAAGGGACAACAAAACGCTCAATATCAATTGAAGCTTCCATTGAATGGAAGGGATGTAAGTTAGAAAGTAGAAATATGAGGGAAGAAAACAACAGAAATAGAAAGATGTATCAATAAAATGGCAATGTGAGTGAGAACTTTGGCCATGATTCATGTCACCATAAAATTTCACCATAATGTCTAATAAACCTAGGAGCATTTGAAACCATGATACTACCAGGATGACTGTTCTGCAGTTTTACATTAATGATTGAAAAATAATCTCAGCAAGTCTATTGCTGTCAATGACTTACAAGGTGAGAGGTTTGTGCTATGTCACGAGGCGCAGGCATTCAAGTAATCAAAGGGAATTAATTGGTTTGAAAAACAGGGTCTCGTGACTGACATGGTCGAAAGAAACACTAAATTCTAGACACGACCTGCAGAATTCATTGCCTAAACTGCAGACTAGGGAACAGATGTTCATTTTTAGCACAGGATTTCATACTTTGTATCAACGGCCATTCTAAAACTTTAAACTGTATTTGAGCTCTAA
>NC_061098.1:42393515-42408515 GCF_015104395.2 Macrobrachium nipponense | reverse complement strand
GCACTCAGAACATCATCACCATGTGCAGCACCAACATTTAGGACACCATCATCACGCTGGAGTAAGTGAAGCCCCAGATAATCATCACCAGCATCGAGAACTCAATGAAAATTTAAAGTTTCCAGAAAGGCAGCCTTTCAACCATAGAGAACATGATGCGCCATATTGTCCAGCATCAGAAACCACCATGTTTCATCAAACATTTCCCTGCTGTCATCAGTCTCAGTTCCATCTCCATCAGCCTAAATATCAAGAATACCAACAACTGCACAATGAGCATGCCCAATACCAATATCTAGGGCATCAAGACACTGCAGTCCCACAGCAAATATTTCATAGTTTGCCTCGTAAAATGCGACGGTATCATTCTGAAGACCTAGAGTCTCCTAAACTTCACAGAGTCACTCATTCCACGAGATCATCAACTCCTCAACTCTATCATCATCATGGACCTCCACAGAGCCTTTCAAGCAATCCAATAATCCATTCACAAAGTGAGCACAGTTATTTAACACCGTGTGCACAAGGGGATTACCAGTTTCATAAAGATTCAGTTGCTGAACACTCCTTCAGTTACAAGAGAGAAACCCCTGTTCAGTATTCCAGAGTGCAACCATCAGCTCTTACTATACGGGATATGACCTATGACAATAATGGTTATGGTCAATTTGAAACTACCCTAGGTAAGTAATAGTGACTTTACGTATATATCAACAAGATTCTTTCCTCTTTCTATTACCTCATTAAGATTTTAATTCCTCTGTCTCATTTTTCTTTCATATAAGGCTAAACTTTCAGAGCATTAGCTTCATATTAGACTCAATTCTTCCTTGTGAATATAGCTATCAGATGATCTTTTTGTAATATTCACACATTTACCCAATGAGAATCCTTTTTTGTGTAAGGGACAACAAAACGCTCAATATTAACTGAAGCTTCCATTGAATGGAAGGGATATAAGTTAGAAAGTACAAATCTGAGGGAAGAAAACAACAAAAATAGAAAGATGTATCAATAAGGACGTAAGCTATGCGTCTAAAATGGCAATGTGAGTAAGAACTTTGGCCATGATTCATGTCACCATAAAATTTCACCATAATGTCTCATAAACTTAGGAGCATTTGAAACCATGTCACTACCAGGATGAATGTTCCACAGTTTTACGTTAATGAATGAAAAAAATCTAGTTCTGTGCAGTGTGGATTGTGGCATCTCAACAGGGAATTAATTGGTTTGAAAAACAGGGTCTCGTGACTAACATGGTCAAAAGAAACACTAGATTCTAGACACGACCTGCAGAATTCATTACCTAAATGGAAACAAGAGCATCACTTGTCCTTGTGAAAACTAAACTGCAGACTCAGGAACAGATGTTCATTTTCAGCACAGGCTTTCATACTTTGTATCAACAGCCATGCTAAAACTTTAGACCAGGAGTGCACAACCTTTTGAGCTACTCGGGCCACTTCATCAAACATATATCTAGTCGAGGGCCACTAGACTAGATTTTACATGAAATGATAAATAGTTTGTAGAATGTTTAAAGATAAAAAAAAACACAGTTGCTCACCTGTTTTGTTTTAATGAGATTTTTGACACTGAGATTCATGTACAAGTTTTTTTTATGTTAGGATGGAAATTTGTGGTTGCCAGTCTTAAAACAGAGTGCAGATTTTGATCACTTAGCCTGCTACGAATATTTGACTTGGTCTGGTTGAGCAGACTAAATGTTTGTTCACATATGTAGGTAGAGCCAAATAAGCTTGCATAAATAGCAGCTTTGTTTCTCAAATAAGGAAACTGATCTTTGGCCAAGCAATTATAAAAGTTGAGCAAGTCCCCTTCATTATACTTGGTACGAAGGCTGTCATTATTCTGAAGATCAATCAGTTCGATTTGTGCTTCGAATTCTACTTCATCAGGAGATACAGAAAAGGGGTTGCTGAACAACTTCAAATCATTAACTTCTTTCTTTAGGTCCTCAAATCGGCTCTCAAAGGCCTCCAAAAGTTTTCCTAATTTTGCTGCATAATATTCATGTCTATTGCATACTTTGTGTTTCCCACACATAAGTTTGTAATTTGGGAAGTGTCCTAACTCTCCTTTAACTATCTGTAACTGAAACAATTTTAGTTTTTGTTCGAAAGCTGTTACATAATTGGCTAGCTGAGAAATAAGTTGGTTATTCCCCTGAAGTTTATGATTCAAGTTATTTAAATGACTTGTGAGATCTACAAGAAATGACAAATCACAAAGCCAGTCAGCATTTGTAAGTTCTGGTACCATCTTATTCTTTTCATTAAGAATGTCTCAATTTCATCCAGAAGACTGATAAATCTTTTCAGCGTATTTCCCCTGCTTAACCACCTTACTTGAGGGAAAAGCACTAAATCGCCATATTCTGCTTCATTTTCATCAAGAAATTGCTTGAATTGCCGGTGATGCAAAGCTGAGCGTGACTTGATAAAATTGATTGTAGAAACTACAACTTTCATTACATGATCAAAGCCCAGTTCGTTTTCCACACAAATTTTGTTTGATGTATTATGCAATGAAAATTGTTTCAGTTCATATTTTCGCTCTCCAAGGTGTTTAATCAATAGCTGCACCAATCCATTCTGCTTGCTATCATTGCAGGAGCCCCATCAGTTGATATTCCTACTAACTTGGTCAAATCGTAACTCAATAACTGAAATTTGTTCTAAAAGTCCATTAAGTAAATCACTACCAGTTGTCTGCCTCTTCAATGAACTGAGCCCTACGAGTTCCTCATGAATAGAAAAGTCCTCTGTCACACCACGTACAAATACAAGTAGCTGAGCTGTAGATGTAACATCAGTAGATTCATCAGTGGCTAGGGAGAAGTACAACAAATTGTTTACTTTTTCTCCTTCAACTGGTCTACTATGTCACCCGACAAAATCAACAATACGACGTTTCACTGTCATAACGATTCAAACTGATATTCTCAAACTTTTTCAAAACATCTGGAGAAAGTTTTTGAGCAGCAAGTAGAATACCTTTTTAATGAAATCCCCCTCTGAAAATGCTTGGAATGTTAGCATCAGGTTTGCAATTTCATAACTCACTTCTGTTACGTCCTGTGCCTCTTTATTTTTCTGAATAAACATATTTTTCTGCACATGAAAACCTTGCATTAGTGATTTAATTTTCTGCTTTCTTAGTTCACCAACAAATTTTTCATAAGGCTTGTGCTTTGTCAGATAATGCCTTTGCAAATTGTATTCCTTACAAACGGCCACACTATTCTGGCATTTCAAGCAAATGATTTTTTTTTTCACTGTTTTCCACAAAGAAATATTTATCTGTCCATATTTCTTGAATTTTCCATATTCATGCTTCAAGCTTTCTTTTTCGACTTGAGTTTTTGTCCACAGAAGTACCAGAAGCCATAGTAAGCTAAGCAAAAAATTAATCTGAAAACACTACAATTGAATTAAATGCCTGGCTTGTAGCAATATCTCCTATTTTAAGACTGCAAAGAAACTATCGGAGCTCAGACAAATTGGCTAACTTGGAAGGTTGCCAAATAATCATTTTACAAACTTTTTAAACTGGAATTTAGATGTATTAAGGAAACCATAATTATGAATGTAAAATACAATAAAAAAAGAAAAACAAGAAAAACAAAAACAGGTTTCGCATCTGTTTAAAAAGAGAATAGTATTCAAAATTATGATAAATATTAATTTAGATATACTTCAGGTGGTTACCTTCCCTTCACAACAACGAGGTTACTCCCGTCTAGACAACGGTCACACGAGGTGAACGCGTATGGCTGTCTACAAGCCATCAACAAGCGCGTTCACACCTCTTGTCTCGAACTGCTTCCGTGTTCGAGGATGGTGATGAAATATGAATTTAGTGAATGAACTGATTATAGATAACGAGATAATTCAACAATAACAAGAAAACACAAAGAAAATAATAATATACATATACTATATATATATATATATATATTATATAATATATATATATATATAATATGTATATATTATATATTATATATATATATATATATATATATATATATATATATATATATATAATATATATATATATATATATATATTTATTGTATGTATGTATGTACATATAATATATATAGTATATATATATATATATATATATTATATATATATATATATATATATATATATATATATATATATATATATATTTATATATATATAGATAAATATATATATATATATATATATATATATATATATAAATATATTATAAATATATATATATATATATATAATATATATATATATATTATAATATATATATATATATATATATATATATAATATATATATATATTATATTAATATATATATATATATAATATATATATATATATATATATTATATATATATAATATATATTATATATATTATATATATGTTTTATATATGCACAGACACATATACATACATACATACATATGTGTGTGTGTGTGTGTGTGTTATATAGTACATTTTTACTATTTGTAATTATATCATAAGACGGAGTAATATGTTTATATTTATTATTTTCTTTTACTGTACAGAGAGTGATATATTGTGTTTTCTATGATAACTTCGAGGGCCGCCATGTGCTTCACTGGGGGCCGCATGCGGCCCGCGGGCCGCCGGTTGTGCACCATTGCAGTTTAGACTGTATTTGAGCTGTAAAGATAGTATGCTTTCAGCTGGCCTGAATTATCCTTAGCAAATTTATTTAATGGAGCACACTAACAATTCTCCAACAAGAGCAGTAAGAACCCTTACTGGATGACTTATGGAAAATAACCTAAAACTTGGGAGCTAAGTGTTCAGCAGTTTTCCTCCCCTGGACACCCTTCCACTACAACCATAACGATCAGGGCTGAGTAAACACCTTTATTCCAAAGGATTAAAATGATCAGCTACTTTGTTCAGATTCAGTAAAACAGGAATGAAGCATATTGGGTACCTCACTGCTGAGCTTAGCACTCTATACTTAGCCACACGCAATATCCACTTTAAGCAAAGTACAGAGTGTCAAGTCTACACCGAAATGTACAGATGTGTGAGTAGCCCAGCTCATGTTCTTGAGTTGTATCAGAGAGGGTTGCTTTGATAGTCTGATTGTATTCATTTTCAACTGAAGCATAAGTAGTCTAAGCCACAGTTCTCAGTGGGCATAATTATTCAGTATTAAATCAAATGTACTCCTTCTCCCAAGATTACAAGCCTCTGGTTTCTCTATATAATAACTGTAATGTGAACATTAAATCAGGTTTTACATTTATTATGGTAATTCAACAAACTATAAGGATATCAGCCATTTTTTTATGTTAGCAAACTATCATTCAAAGGACAAATGCAGTGCTGTTGTAACACCAGTAGAATAGGTGAATAATAGTGCAAGTAATTACCAGAACTTTGGCTGGCCTCATTTATAACTTGCTAACAACCAGATTCAAAGTAGTGTCAAAAACTCTTATGCCTCGAAAATCTGAGGGACAACTATAATCCAGTCGCTCCTATGCCGAGCATTAAATTTGCCAACAATCACAAAAGACGTCTTTCTATTATGTTTCTGTATCTTGGCTACGTCAATGAAAAGACAGTCGAAAATATCATCAGTCAAATCTGAGCTGCAATGGATCACATCTAAAAGTCGTTATGCCTGCCACAAACATTTACAGGTAGAACACTTGATGGCACTCGCATTCAAAACTGGTCCCATGGAAATCTGGATACCTATTTCTAATGTAGACTTTCACCCTCCCTTGCCCCAGGAATGGCACTGTATTTTAGTGGCAATGGTTTCTGGAATCCTGGAATTCGGATCTGTTGTCTGCTTCATTTGGGAAACCAAGGTTTCTTTACATAATGCAAGGTCATACTACCAAGAGGCCACTATTATTACCATAAAACAGTGAATATTGCAGTAATATCACACGACACTAAGTTCTAGATATTGGTCAACATCCCAAACTTAGGTTAGAAGAAAAAATCAACAGAAACTTAATGTCGAAAAAGCGACAGTTATGAGAACAATAACTGTATGAACATTAACATGTATATAAATGACGGTCAGAATCCATGCAAACGATCATAAAAATAAAAAATCAATAGTCAACATGGCTGACGCACCACATCATCTGGGGTTAAAGATCCCCAAGGAAAGTCTCTTCCACTGAAGGCCAGACAGTTGCCATGGTTTTGACGGAGAAAGCCGAAGATGAAGGACAAAGATGGGACAGCCTTTTGGTAAAATGCCAGACATCCTCAGACCTCCTATGAAGCTTTCCCATACACACCAAGAGGAAGATAAAATTAGCAGAAAAGTCTGATCGAGTGTACAATGCACCAGGCGAACTCTAATCCAAGAGAAGTAGAATACCAAGGTACAGAGGCTCTGGCACTACCCAAGACTAACCTGTTATACCAATAAGAGCTTTAAGGAAGCAGATGTCATGATTAAAAGTGCTTTTATAGACTTGAAAGTCGACCTACAGTTTTGGCAATATTTCCAACAATTTGGGAAAATTTTATTTAGATGGGATATCTTCTTTTCTAGAAAAATCATATATATATATATATATGTGTGTGTGTGTGTGTGTTTATATATATATATATATATATATATATATATATATATATATATATATATATATATATATATATATATAATATATATATACTATATCTATATATATATTATATATATAATATATATATATATATATATATATATATATATATATATATATATATATATATTTATATGCACGCGAGCGCGTGTGTGCGGATCTAGAACGGTAAGCAATCTATTTTTTTTAACTAATCTGAATCTTTTTCACTTCAATTGCCTGGAATAAAATACAAATTAATTTAAAAATGGTTCAGAATCATGAGTGTCAGGGGAACGCCATTCAGAGACGACTTAGCTTTGAAATCCAAAGGGAGTAGATTAGAATGAAGTTGGAATTAATCTGAAAAGTCAAAAAGTTTATTCGCCTTTAAGGATATGCAGCTTTATAATGAAAGTTAGAACAAAACTACACACAAAAAAGAGATGCAGCTTTATAATGATGTTAGAACAGATTACACACAAAATGGAGATGCAGATTTATAATGAAAGTTAGAACCAAACTACACAAAACAAAGAGATGCAGCTTTAAAATGAAGCTAGAACAGAATTACACACAAAATGGAGATGGAGCTTTGTAATGACAGTTAGAACCAAACTACACGCACCAACAGTATATTATATTGTTAGTATTTGTTTTGATAATACTATTGTTCTCACCAGACATGTAGACAGATTATAGATTGAACAAAAGTTTATCTTCAACAGTGGGAAGATATATATGGTTCAATTAAACTAAAAATGGTAAATTTACAAGGACAGAGACATGATTCATCAAAGAAACTAAAGAAAACAGACTTTTATACATTTTACACAGATATGGAATCCATGAAAGAAGTTAGAAAAAAATTGTAATTGGTGAAAGTGACCTAATGTCCAACTTACAGGAAAGCCTCAACTTCCCTAAGGGTCTAGTTTTGTGTACAACAATAGTCCTAAAAAATTGTTTCTATGAACATTAGGGTTGATGATTGTTGGGGGTTTCCATTTTACACACAGAAGGTACGACTTTAATTTGGGAAATCATCGTAAGTAATACTGTCAATCAGAATTTTCCAAGAGGCAAAAACCAATTGTTATTCATACTTGTGTCAGTCCATGAAATGTATGATTTATCTAGAGTACTTTTATGATCTCAAATTACTCAGTGAACATTAGACCATAAACAATTCTCCTCAGTATAATAAGCAGAGATAACTCATAGGCATTTTAATAGGTCTGCACATTTGAAGTCATTTAAATCCAGCTTTCCTGTATTTTGTGGTTTTTGATAAAAAAAGAAACGTGTATTTATGCCAGAGTAATAGGCGTCTATAGCAGAGGTAGATGAGATGACTATATCTGGTATTTAAGAAATATAAATGAAGCAATAATTCACTCTCACATTTCTTATTTTCTTCTTCTGTTCTTTTCAGAATTATGAGCACAATCGTAGGTTAAAAGTACAAGGAATCGGCCAACTCAAAGGTTGCCAGGATCATAATGAATGTGCCCTTCTTTCTCAGTTTTATACCAAATCCATAACTGATCATTTTTTTGTAACCTGATAATTTGTCTTGTATCCTGATGTCCCACAGAGAAAATAAAGTAACATTTCTTGAACGTTATTTCCTTCCCCGTGACTGATAAACCTATATGGAATAAATAAGCACCTGGTTCCGAAGACCCTCTGACTTTGAAAAATACGTAAAGGTCAATCATAGATAAAATAATACCTTAAGACAATTCGATTTCTGAAGGCCGGAGACATTTATCACAGTTTTTGAAAGCTATAAAAAAATTAATTCTATATCAATAAACAAGTCGAGGTAACACCTACCTATAAGGTACGTGACAGGAATCTAGTAAAATCATATAGAAAAATATATTCAACAAAGGCGAATTTGGGTTGTATATAAAAATTTGTTCAAACGAACTAATAATAATAATAATAATCAATAATAATAATAATAATAATAAAATATAATAATAATAATTAGCACGTAGGGTGATACGTGACACCGATTGACAAAATCAAGAAGAAAGTATCACTCATCGATGTCGCAACACCATGGGACACCAGAGCACTGATAAGTATCAAGACCTGAAAATAGAAATAAGAAGGATATGGAATATGCCAACGGAAATTGTATCCATAATCATGGGAACACTAGGAGGCACGATCCCAAGAACCCTGAAAAGGAATCTGGAAAAACTAGAAGCTGAAGTAGCTCTAGGACTAGTGCAGAAGAGTGTGTTCCTAGAAACAGCACACAGCAAGAAAAGTAGAGGACTCCTAAGGAGGCAGGATGCAACCTGGAACCCCACACTATATATACCACCCAGTCGAATAATAATAATAATAATAATAATAATAATAATAATAATAATAATAATAATAATAATAATAATAATAATAATAATAATAGCTTGACCAGACACAATACCATTTAATATGCCATAGTGGAAAACGTTACAGTGAATAAATTTTGTGAAATACACAGCTGTCCAGAAGAGAGCATTTACCCTTCTGAATTTTATAGTTCTTCACCCTAACACAAGACTTTGAGGACTGGTGCTCTCTAGATATCAAAGCATTATGAGATCCAGAGAAGGAATACTGAACTCTTTGCCTTTGAATCGAAATTCAAACGTCAAAAAACAGGCCAGCTCAAGAATAGCTAAATGGGTGCAACATAAGCTGACAAACATTTTACGGGCAAGAGCCCGTGCTGGCACAAAGCAAGCTATATCATAACCAACCGGCTGATAAAAACGCCAGTTGCCATTTAAACTCATCTGTAATCCTGAAAATTGAGGTCAAGTACGAAAATGTTGAAAGAAAATCATGAGCAGACGGCGATGGTACCTTATTACCCAGTTTCTTTAAAAGTAAAAACAAATAAAATGCTCATCCTGAAAGTTGAAAATTAGCCTGGAAAACACACCAAGGCAGAAATATATAAAGTGAGTTTCCAAGAATCCCGTGACCCATTACTGAGGTTAGAAGGCTGCAATTTGGTGTGTTTGTTTAATGATTGGAAGGTGGATGATCAACATACCAATTTGCAGCCCTCTAACTTCTTTTGTTTGTAAGATCTGAGAGCGGACAGAAAAAGTGCGGACGGACAGACAATAGTGTTCTTTCACATAAAACTGAAAAGTACCCTGGAAAACACACCAAGGTAAAAGTATGTAAAGCCAATAGGTATCAGTTCCGAGAATCACCGAAAATACATCTATCAACTTCTTGGTATAATGCTGTATGAACCGCGCCCCATGAAATTCTATACCCTGGCCTATATCGTTATGGCCAACTTTACCCTTAGATAAACTAAAAATGACTGAGGATAGAAGGCTGCAATTTGGTGTGTTTGATGATTGGAAGGTGGATGATCAACGTACCAATTTGCAGCCCTTTAGCCTCTTTGGTTTTTAAGATTTGAGACCGGACAGAAAAAGTGCGGACGGACAGACAAAGCCGCCACAATAGTGTCCTTTCACAGAAAACTGAAATCGACCAGAATATACTATATGAGCCGCCTGGCGAAGATTAAAGAAAATAACTAATGATCAATAAAGTAATCATTAATCACTCGTCTGAAATCAACCTTAGACTTTATAGGATGTGCCAGATTTTTTTTCTAACAAATTGGGTAGCCTGTTAAAGGTAAGTTGATTAATGCTAATCACATTTTACTTATCGTTCACTTGTCTTTTTCTTTATAATGAACGAAAAACGTTCATCGTAAGACAATGATTTCTCTTAATAATGAATTGTCAGTAGCTTGGTCTTATCTAGTATGATTCCATAATTTGCAATTGTAGCCTATGTTTTCATTTCATTACTTTATCCTGGCAAATGGTCAAAGTGAGCGATTGCTCTCTCTCTCTCTCTCTCTCTCTCTCTCTCTCTCTCTCTCTCTCTCTCTCTATATATATATATATATATATATATATATATATATATATGTATATTATTATGTATATATCTATATATAATATATATATATATATATATATAATATATATATTATATATATATATATATATATATATATTATGTATGAATATATACATATATATATATATATATATATATATATTATATATATATATATATATATATATATGTATATATTATGTAGTGAATATATACACACATATATATATATATATATATATATATATATATATATATATATATATATATATATATATATATATATATATATATATATATATATATATATATATATATATATGTATATATATATATATATATATATATATATATATATATATATATATATATATATATATATATATATATATATATATATATATATATATATATATATATATATATATATATATATATATATATATATATATATATATATATGTGTGTGTGTGTGTGTGTGTGTGTGTGTGTGTGTGTGTGTGTGTGTGTTGTGTGTGTGTGTGTGTGCTACCGAGGTTCATACCTCGGCACAAAGTCTCAAATGAAAAATAAAAATATATGTTAGTAGTAAGGTACTGAGGTGACCTTCTCTCTCTCTCTCTCTCTCTCTCTCTCTCTCTCTCTCTCTCTCTCTCTCTCTCTCTCTCTTTCTCTCTCAATCAATCCAACTGATCTCACACAATTACCTAAGGTAACTAAATCAGACTCGTGAACTACAAAAATACATTTACTTAAGAACAAAAGGATTAACTAAATAAATCAGGTTCTCAAGAAACAAAATCCAAATAATCCATTACCATTATCCCAATAACCCTGGGGATCGAACCAAACCCGTCCACCTCTTTCTTTACAATAACTAACATTAATTTAGTCATAAAATAGGCAACTAGGAAAGTCATAACTCAGTCTTATAAGTAACACCACTCCATTAGGTTTTCCAGGAACAGAAACGTCTAGAATAAAGAAGGATCCCATATAAATGAATTACAAACAAACCCAAAATGACATAAATAAAAAAATCATATGGAAAAGGACGTCTCTGAAATAAAGGTTTAAAATATAAAAAGAGAAAGTTATTCTTGGGCTTAAAAGTATTCTTATCCATTTCAGCACTAATCAAACACAACAAAATAAGACATGGTTGTTCTAAATCGGGGCTGCTTCTAAGAGTTCCTCGCTGAACGAGTGGTTTTCGCACTCGGCTGCCAATTCGGTGGTCCGAAGTTTAAATCCCGGAACAAACCACACGAACCCATGTACGAACTTTCTCCCATGACACTCCCCTTCAGATGACGTAACTGATTCGTCACAAGTTCATTGCACTGGAATAGAACGTGACGTCATAACAGCTCATTATCACACCCATAAAATCTACTCAAAACCAGATTCTTGCTTCCACTTATGCACGGACATAGGACGTCGTCTGTTCTGCTTAGGCAGCGACTTCCACTCGGCACCATCCCAGTGATTGTGTCAACATTTTCGGAGCTAAAGCTGAATCTGTCCTTTTAAAGATTTCCTCTGTTTCCACCGAGAGTCAAAATGATAACATCTACGTTTCAAAGAATGTTGTAGTCCCTCATATCCACTTGTCAACCATTAGTCAACAAATATATATATACTATATATATATAATAAAAGGGCCCCATAAAATCACCAAAATATTGTTAGATGGAATTCTGTTGTAACAGCATTTTTACCAGTCACACACACATACACACATATATATGCTTAAAAAATCGCAGTAGATGCACGTGACTTCATTAAATAAGCGAATACCACAGGAAGATGATAGTCAGAAATCCAAGCGCTTTCGTCTTTACTAAGACATTGTCAATGTCTTAGCAAAGACGAAAGCGCTTGGATTTCTGACTATCATTTTCCTGTGGTATTCGCAAATTATATATATAAATATAAATATATGATATATATATATATATATATATATATATTATATATATATATATATATATATATATATTATATATGCATATGTATATGCATGTATGTATAAAATAAATAGGTTAAGTCAGCAAAACGAAACCACATAATGTGATTACACCATACCTAAATTCTTCGGGATTTTTTTCTTCAGTGGCGCTTCGAAGAATCGGAGAATGATTGCAAAGTGACGTTGAATTCAAAACGAAACTCTACAAAGAAAGTTTAATCTTGAATTGTACAGGAAGAGACTTTGAAGCGAGAGCTGCAGTCTCATAAATGTGTTAACGGAATTTTTCATTGGATCTCGGCATTTTACACCGTGCTCCTCACAGTATTTTTGAGGCTGGAGAGAGAGAGAGAGAGAGAGAGAGAGAGAGAGAGAGAGAGAGAGAGAGAGAGAGAGAGAGAGCAATAAAACGATTATATCATATATGCTAACGCCGAATAATCTTCTGATTTCGAGAAAACGGCACAGAGCTTAATGATAAATACACTCGTAATATGGAATAACATCTATGCTTGAGAGATGATCCCTGAGGCAAAATCGCCCTGCAAATGAAGTTCCTCTTTTGCCAGAAACTGAAAACTTCCACGAAAGAAGAAAATATGAATATTCGGTTTACGAATTCAGACACTTGTTGAAGTAGTGTTTCTCCAAATATCTGTTGTTGACGACATTCTATCCGTCGGTATTTTGCAAAATCGATGACTGTGAATTATAAATTTTTTCAGATTGATGAGCGATGAAGCCGGCATATGATGAGTCTCATTCCTGAATCTGCTTGCATGGCTAAGTGACCATTTCACCGTTTTAGTATGAATCAGTAATTTTGGACATTAGGGGTTTGTGGATCGTGTGTAGATGAGGAGCCTTCAATTCAAAGGGTAACTAATATCACGAGTGATCATCAATGCTGTCACAGTCACCAAATGGCCACAAACACCGAAAACTGCCAAAAAGAAAGTCCTTTTTACTGCCTTTTCTACTCCAAATGCTAGATAAGAGGAGACTTTGAATTCATATGTGGATCTACAGTCATTTTTCCGAAGGGTATTGAAACATTGGTTGAGTTCATTTATCTCTGCGTATCAGAAACATAGCAGAGCAGCCGTTGCTAATCATTTGTTTCATACCCACTGATAGCAACTTCTAATCGGTGCCTTGAGCACGAGATCACTAATGATGTAACATTACATTTTATGGAAAAATAAAGTCCGCAGTAGTATGTATGTTATTACTATAATACAGGAAGCTTTATGCCAACTGATAAAGTTGGCGAAAGCTTTCTGTGTAAGGCAACATGCTACATACGTACATACTACTGAAGTCTTTATTTTTTATTTAAGATCACGAGAAAGCTATGATATCAAAATATTCCATCTTATCTTTGAGTTATATGAATCAGACTTAACTTTACTTGTCTTTTTCTTTTTAGTCTTACAAACACAGAGTTCCAAAACAAATACAAGATCTCAGTGTTAATACGTTCTCTTCAATATGTAGTACCATATTCTCTATGTAAGCGATGAATGTTCATATCCGTATTCTGTAACAATTTAGTTTTTTTATGATTTGGTGTCTTTAAGAGCTTCTTGCTTTGACTAGCGAAATGATTTCAGTTGGGTTTTGTGATAAGGTTGTTATCTTTGAAGGTTGTGGGTGGTGGGAAGTTTATGAGACTAGAGAGTGTCACTAATGACGACTTTCTCTTACCTACAAATCTAGTTGAAATGGTCGGTCACATTTTGTGAGGAATGATGGAGCAAACGTGAAACAGAGATCCTTTCTTGTTAAATATGTACAAACATGACATGACAACTAAAAAATTATATCTATTTTTATACAGGTAAAATATAAGTAAAGAAAATATACCTAGGTCTTACGCAGAAGTTTTCATGAAGTTTTTGGAAGGTTCCTAAAGAGAGCAATAATGAAAATAAGGTGCTATTTTGACATGTTACCTACACGTCACCAGCTCCGAGGAGTTAGTACTAATCATAGTATGGTAAATATAAAGTAGACGGCATCGCGAAGATATCGTTTGTCAATATAATTGATCGAACCACACAATATAGAAATGGGTGTGTGTAATACTTTGATCCCAGAGGAGCTTCCACCATGTGTAGTACTATAGTAGATTCACTTCACCCGTGCATCTGATGTCTAGGCCCGTCCCTTATGACGCTCCTGATTGGCTGTTGATAAGCCAATCAATCACAGAGCTGGAAACTCTCAGTTTCTCGAGTGAGATATATATATATATATATATATGAAAGACGTATCCCACAGGAGAGGTGGAACATACATCCTGCCTATATGAACTCTCGAGAGAGACGGAGAGTTTCCAGCCCAGTGATTGGCTTATCAAAGCCAATCAGGAGCGTTGTCAGGGAGTGGCCTAGATATCAGATGCACGGGTGATGTGAATCTACTATAGTGTGGTATGCTCTGTGTTTG
>NC_061098.1:42364867-42388015 GCF_015104395.2 Macrobrachium nipponense | reverse complement strand
CGAGAGAGAGAGAGAGAGAGAGAGAGAAATAATAACTATATACATGTGGGACTAATTAATTAGCAGTTCATTTATTTTAAGGTCCTTCATAAACATCTTACAAATATACGAGGCCAAATGGTACAATCCCAGACTAAGATTTAGGTTGTTTTTATTAGTGATTTGTATAATTGCTGATTCCAGTAAATTTCTTGAAACATAGTCATTAGACTAGCAATTACAGAGGTATCACCCAGTTTAATACAATGAGATTTTTCACTCAGATGGACAAAAAGTGCATTTGAAGTCTGGGCTGTTCTAACTGAATACATATGCTGCTTAATCCAAACACATAAATTTTTACTGGACTGACCAACGTAAAACGATGGGTAATCCTTACAAGGAATTTTGTAAATGATGATGTTATTTGTTACAGGACTATTCTTAATTAGCATATCTTTAATGGTATTGTTATAAGAGAACACTACATTAACATTAAACGATTTAAATATTGATTTTATGGTTTCAAATTAACGGAAGTAAGGCAAGCTAAGTACATTTTTAGGCATTTCTTTTTTATTACTAGCAACACTATAAAACTTTTTGTGAGCTTTTGATAACATAAAATCAATTATATGAGGTGGGGTAGCAGAGATCATTTCCTATCATTTTTATATATTCTATTTCTTGGTCAAGATATTGTTGACTCGTGATACGCAAAGCACGTAGGTACATAGAGGAAAAATTGAAATTTTAATATTAAGATGGTGACCAGAATAAAAAATTTACACATGTAAAATTATTTGTGGGTTTTCTATATATACTGAATTTACATTGGAAAGATTCTCTATGTATTAATACATCTAGGAAAGGGATGACATTGTTATTTTCAATTTCAACAGTGAATTTTATGGATGGCAATAAATTATTCAATTTAGACAATATATCATTTATATCGATATCAACAGGTAAGACTACAAAGATGTCATCTACATATCTGTACCATTTTAAGGGGACAAGTGTGATATTCGGGAGATGTTGTCTTTCAAAAAATTCCATATATAAGTTTGAAAGGAGAGGTGATAAAGGGTTACCCATGGCCATACCCTACCATATTTGTTGGTATATTCTCCATTAAAAAAGGAATCTACAATCACAAATACACAGCTTAATCAAGGAAATTATGTGACTAACGGACATAAGCAATACATGCAATACAAGTTCATTACTTAAATATTCTAGCACAGAGTCAATAGGGACTTTTGTAAACAAGGAACATAAATCAAAACAGACAAAGATATCACTAGGGTTTAGTACAATGTTATTTAATTTTTCCACAAGATCAAGAGAATTCCGGATCTGTGAATTAGATACAGTTCTTAGTAGCGGGGATAACAATTTATTAAGATATTTAGATAGTTTATAAGCAATTGATCCTACAGTACTAATAATTGGCCCCTGTTTCAACCTTGCGGATTGACGCTGGCTTTGGTTGGAGATTAATGACACTTCCGGAGTTCCAAAAGAGAATCAGCTCAATAGTTTTCAAGCATCTGAGCCACCAACAATACGTCATAGAGAATAAACCTTTACTTATTATTGATGCCTTCGTAGGACGCGCGTCGGCCATATTGTCTCTCGTCGTTTTTTTGTTTTTTTTGTGAGTTCCTGGGAACATTTTCGTTATATAATGTCTGGAAATGATTTACAGTTTGGCCAAAAATCACTAGATTTATCCTGAAAAAGATACACCATATATATGTACATGTATGTATATATATATATACGTATATATAAGTATATATATGTATATATATATATATATATATATATATATATATATATATATATATATATATATATATACGTATATATAAGTAAAAAACTGGGTGCTCTTGAAATATTATATACCTATATGATATATATATATATATTCATATATAATATATAATATTATATATATTAATATATATATATATATATAGATATATATATATAATATATACATATTGCATATACATACAAATAACTATATATATATATATATATATATATGTGTGTGTGTGTGTATGTGTGTGTGATATATATATATATATATATATATATATATATATATATATATATATATATATATATATATATATATAGATAAGATAAAAGCTCACTATTAGGTAACATCCTTGGATCTCTCAAATTTGGCCATTTCATCTCAGCCAAGAACATCCAGAGAGGGCAAGATTCAGAAGACGAGTGATCTCACTCCCCAAGTCTAACTGCTAGTTACCAACAACGAGGACCAAACCTTATTGCAAACTCCTGCCACCCAAAGGACAAACATCTACACCAAATGAACGAAACCCTCATCTCAAATTCCGAATTTACCACTCTATCTCCTTTACCTTAAAATCTTATTTCACCTTTGACTTATAAGTATGAACTTTACATTGACCATGATTTCACTCTTCGAATAGGCATCATTAATTGATCTGTCTCTCTTAGTTCAAAGGTGATGGTCCAGTTTAAATTCTGTTTGACATTGACGTTTAACGGTAAGGTATGACCTAGACCTTAACACTGACTTTGACGTCACTGTGTAATAAGAAATCTTTCATAAATATCCATTGCATTATTCGACCAAGTTCTGAGCATAATATAATACACAAATCAATGGTCGGAAGTTAGTTGATCATAACTAGTAAAACGAAACCAATCATATTTCAAAGACAAATAGACAAAGTCGTTGAACGTCCAGCCAATTCATGCCAAATACCAATTAGCAAATTTGCACTTCTGTTTCATTAGCGGAGTAACGACATCAAATACGAATCTATCGCATACATGTCAAGACAATGAAAACAATTGCCAACATATTTTGACCCACACAGAAGGTCAAAGGTTACATCCCTTTCTACTCAAACATTTATTCAGTGTTTTCCAATCACGAACCTTTTGTAATATTTCAGTCAACATCCACCTGCAACTCTCAGTGTAATCCTGTTAACAAACATACAGGGTGTCCACAAAGTCCCAGTACCATTATGAGCAATAAATACTTGTAATGGTACTGGGATTTTATGGACACCCTTTATCAAGAGACAAAGAAGCAAAGAGGCTCAACTGAAAAATAGCATCAGTGGGTAATACCAGGATAATAACGTCAGTTACCTACAATAATATGTATATAAACAGCCCAAAATTCTAGCATAACTCTTGTCAGGTCATTCAGGCATCTGTTAGTTTACAAGGGGTGAAAATCATGTTGCTTTTTACTGGAAGACAATTTGCTGCTTGACTTCAATGAGAACTCATATTATTGGAAATGTTGGTAGAAAAAAACATTGCAGTTGTTTTCTTCAAGTACAATAAACTCCGTCGTATTTCACAAGACTGCGAGAAGGACTGTGCCGACCTGCTCACGCTGTCACGCATGAATTTATTTCTTTCTGTTCAGATATATTGAGTTTTGATTACAACTATAAGTTTTAGCCATATTTCAGGGCTTAAGAACACGTTTATTGAATACGTTTTTCTTATGTCAACATGCTTATTTGAAAGACAGTTATCCTGAATACAATCGACTCCCTGTGACGCTTAGCAAGTCTGTGTGAAAGAATGAAACTGCCCCAACCAAACATTGTAAGAAAACTTCCCAAATTACCGAACAGACCCTGGTGATGAATATTCGCATGTTGTAAGATAATGAAAATGTTAACTGGGATATGCTACTAGTTTTGATTACTGAACTGTTATTCTTAGTGAGAAGGGACAGATAAATGCATTTATTATTTATGATAATCATATTATTAGCCACCTTCCCACTCATACCAGTATGTTTCTGGACAAAATAACCAATGATTTAGCTGCAATGCTGAAGTGTCTATTAGTGTTCTCTATTTCATCGATTACTGTGTCATCTGCTCTGTCTTGGAATTTGATACTGTTGCCACTATGTCTGCAATGAACTTTAACGTTGTATTGTTCTTTTTTTTATTTCACGCAATATATAAATGTCCATTTTTCTTGCAGTGAATGCTGAAGACATCTTTCAATCTCCAGACCTCTGGAAACCAGTAACTCATTTCTTGGCCGCCTTTTGTAGCAGAGTTTTCTATGTGGCTGAGGTAAGTCCTGCTCACTGTTGGATTTCATACAATCCATCCTGCTGCCAGGGTGAGTTCAGTCCTCTCTTGTCCAAATATGGAAATCTGTGTTTCAACATTTTTATTGAAAGCCAAAAAATAAAACATTTGCACAGCAACGGGGCAGAACTGGAAGGCTGGTAGACAGATCATCACTGGGAACAGTGAATAGGGTTCTGGATACTTTCCTTTGTTCCCTAAGCAATTAAGTGAGTATTCATGGCTGCATCTTCAGGATCTCCTGTAGGAATATCTTAGCAGATTCGTGATGCTAAACACCTGGATTATTTCTCATATTTTTAGCTCATTCCAGGCTAAATGCCATGAATCGTTTGGGATGGTATCATTCTGTCATGAAGTCAGTCATTTAATGCGTTGTTAGATTGTTGATACCTATTGGATAAAAACTTAAGTATAGCTAGTTTAACCAGACGACTGGGCTGATTACAGCTCTCCTATGGGCTGTCCCGAAAGATTAGATATTACTACGTGGTTACGAACCAATTGATTACCTAGCAACGGACCTACAGCTTATTGTGGGATCCGAACCACATTAAATCGAGAAATCAATTTCTAATCACCAGAAAACAAATTCCTCTGATTCCACGTTGGCAGAGCGGGGATAGACCTCGGGACCACCGAATCGTTAGGCGAGCACGTAAACCACTCATCCAACGAGGAACTGATACATATGGTTATCTTTTCCATGCTTGGAGGGGTAGAGTGAGACTATTTTCTTACTTCTTTGTTAAGAATTACCAGCGCAAGTTTCTCTTACCAAATTGCAGCCTTCAAAACTCAGTAATGGGTCACAGGATTCTTGGAAACTGATACTTACTCACTTTATATATTTCTGCCTGGTGTGTTTTCCAGGTATTTTCAACTTTCCCCAGGATGAACATTTTATTTGTTTTTACTTTTAAAGAAAACTTGGTGCTAAGGTACCATCGCCCTTTGCTCATGATTTTCTTTCAACATTTTCGTACTTGACAATCAATTTTCAGGATCCCAGATGAGTTTAAAGGGCAACTGGTGTTTTTGTCCAGCTGGTTGGTTATGATATAGCTTGCTTTGTGCCAGCACGGGCTCTTGCTCCTAGAGCAGCCCGTAAAATGTTTGTCAGCTTTTGTTGCTCCTCCCATAGCTATTTGATTGCTGGCCTGTTTTTTTGACGTTTGAATTTCGATTCAAAGGCAAATAGTTCAGTATCCCTTCTCTGGAACTCATAATGCTTTGATATCTAGAGAGCGCCAGTCCTCAAAGCCTTTGTTAGGATTGAGAACTATAAAATTCAGACGGGTAAATGATCTCTTCTGGACAGCAGTGTTATTTCACAAAATGTATTCACTGTAACGTTTCCATTTTGGAATATTAAATGGTATTGTGTCTGGTCAGGCTATTATTATTATTACTATTATTATTATTATTACTATTGTTATTATTATTATTATTTTTTATTTTATTTTATTTTTTTTTTTTTTTGCTTTATCACAGACCTCCAATTCGACTGGGTGGTATTTATAGTGTGGGGTTCCGGGTTGCATCCTGCCTCCTTAGGAGTCCATCACTTTTCTTAGTATGTGCGCCGTTTCTAGGATCACACTCTTCTGCATGAGTCCTGGAGCTACTTCAGCCTCTAGTTTTTCTAGATTCCTTTTCAGGGATCTTGGGATCGTGCCTAGTGCTCCTATGATTATTGGTATGATTTCCACTGGCATATCCCATATCCTTCTTATTTCTCTTTTCAGATCTTGATACTTATCCATTTTTTTTTCCTCTCTTTCTCTTCAACTCCGGTGTCCCATGGTATTGCGACATCAATGAGTGATACATTCTTCTTGACTTTGTCAATCAACGTCACGTCTGGTCTATTTGCACGTATCACCCTATCTGTTCTGATGCATAGTCCCAGAGGATCTTTGCCTGATCGTTTTTATCACTCCTTCAGTTGGTGCTCGTACCACTTATTACTGCAAGGTAACAGGTTTGTTTCTTGCACAGGCTCCAGTGAAGGGCTTTTGCTACTGAATCATGCCTCTTTTTGTACTGGTTCTGTGCAAGTGCCGGGCATTCGCTGCTATGTAGTATAGGTTTTCATTTCGTATTGCCTTCGTACACGGGAGAGATGTTATTTCCTCTATCGTTTCTTTGAACACATCTGGTTCTTAGGGCCTGATCTTGTGCCGCTGTTATCGTTCCTTCAGTTTCCTTCTTTAGCTCTCCCTCTGTAGCCATTGCCATGTGTCATCGCTGGCAAGTTCTTTTGTCTGTCTCATGTTATTGTCCCGTGCATTGGTGTTGTGCCAGTCCTCTGTTCTGTCTGTCATTCTCCTGTTTCTATATATTTCTGGTCTTCGTCTACTTTATTAGTCCTTCTTCTCATGCACTCTTTAGCCACTCGTCTTCACTGGTTTTCAGATATTGCCCCAGTGCTCTGTTCTTGATGTTGACGCAGTCCTCTATACTTCGTAGTCCTCTCCCTCCTTCCTTTCCTGTTATGTATAGTCTGTCCGTATTTGCTCTTGGGTGTAGTGCTTTGTATTGTCATATGTTTCCTGGTTTTCTGATCTATGCTGCGGAGTTCTGCCTTCGTCCATTCCACTATTCCTGCGCTGTATCGATTACTGGCAACTGCCCATGTGTTTAGGCTTTTATCATATTTCCCTCGTGGAGTTTTGACTTGAGTATCGCCTTGAGTCTCTGCATATATTTTCTTTCCTGATCGTGTCCTTCATCTCCTGGTGTTTTATATTCCCTCCTTACATTATTCTCAGGTATTTGTATCCTGTCTCATCTACTACGTGTTTGATGTTGCTCCCATCTGGTAGCTTTATCCTTCAGTTCTTGTTACTTTGCCTTTTGTATGTTGACTAAGGCACATTTTTTTATTCAAAACTCCATCCTGATGTCGCCAGATACAATCCTTACAGTCTGGATTAGGGTATCTATTTCCTTGATGCTCTTACCATACAGCTTGATGTCGTCCATGAACATCAGATGGTTGATTCTGTTGCCTCTTTTCTTGAGTTGGTACCAGGCATCCATCTTCTGTAGTACTTTTGTCATGGGAATCATGGCTACTACGAAGAGTAGTGGGGACAGTGAGTCACCCTGAAGATCCCCTCTCCTGATATTTAACCTCTGCTAGTCTTATTCCAGAGCTTGTAAGTATTGTATTCCAGTTGCGCATTGTATTTTTGAGGAAGCTGATGGTGTTTTCCTCTGCCCCATATATTTTCAGGCATTCTATTAGCCATGTGTGTGGAATCATGTCGAAGGCTTTCTTATAGTCTATCCATGCCATGCTTAGGTTGGTTTTCCTTCTCCTACTGTTTCTGCATTACCATTTTGTCTATCAGGAGCTGGTCTTTTGTGCCCCTCCACTTTCTTCTGCACCTTTCTGTTGTGGGGGATGGTGTTTTGTCTCCTCTAGGTAATTGTATAGCCTTTCCACCTGATGATACCTGTTAGTAACTTCCACATTATTATTATTATTATTATTATTATTATTATTATTTGTTATTATTATTATTATTATTATTGTTATTATGATTATTATTATTAATTAATTATTATTATTATTATTATTATTTTCTTTTTTTTAAATCTATATCAGTTATCCTATTCGACTGGGTGGTATTTATAGTGTGGGGTTCCAGTTAAATCCTGGCTCCTTAGGAGTCCTTCACTTTTCTTACTATTTGCACTGTTTTCTAGGAGCGCACTCTTCTGCATGAGTCCTGGAGCTACTTCAGCCTTTAGTTTTTCCAGATTCCATTTCAGGGATCTTGGGATCGTGCATCCTAGTGTTCCTATGATTATGGATACAATTTCTATTGGCATATCCCATATCTTTCTTATTTCTATTTCTAGGTGTTGATACTCATTAGTGTTTTTTCTTGTTTCTTTCTCATCTACTCTGGTGTCCCATGGTATGCGACATCTATGACGATACTTTCCTCTTGACTTTGTCAATCGGTATATCACGTATCACCCTAACGTGCTAATTAATATTATTATTATTATTATTATTATTATTATTATTATTATTATTATTATTATTACTTCGTCTAAAAGATTATTATTCTAATTCGCCTTGAATCTTTTCTCTATATGATTTTACTATGTTCCTGAGACGTACCTTATAGGTAGGTGTTGCTTCGACTTATCTATTGATATATAGAAGTTTATGTAACCTCCAAGGCCTTAGAATTAATTTGCCTATAGCTTTCAAAAACTATGATAGATGTCTCCGGCCTTCAGAAATCGATTTGTGTCTTAAGGTATTATTTTATTTGTGGTTTAACCTTACGTATTTTTCAAAGTCGCAGGGTCTTCGGGACCAAGTGCTAATTTATTCCATATAGAGTTATCAGTCACGGGGAAGGAAATAACGTTCATGAAATGTTACTTTATTTTCTTTGTGGGACATCAGGATACAAGACATAAATTATCAGGTTACAAAAAATGATCAGTTATGCATTTTGGTATAAACTGAGAAAGAAGGGTACATTCATCATGATCCTGGCAACCTTTGACTGGGCCGATTCCGTGTACTATTAACCTGCGATTGTGCTCATAATTCTGAAAAGAACAGAAGAAGAAAATAAGAAATGTGAGAGTGAATTATTGCTTCATTCATTTTTCATAAATACCAGATATATTCACCTCATCTACCTCTGCTATAGACGCCTATTACTCTGGCATAAATACACATTTTTTTTATCAAAAACCACAAAATACAGGAAAGCTGGATGTAATTGACTTCAAATGTGCAGATCTATTGAAATGCCTGTCAGTTATCTCTGCTTATTATACTGAGGAGAATTGTTTATGGTCTAATGTTCATTGAATTATCTGAGATCGTACAAAGACTAGATAAATCATACATTTCATGGACTGACACAAGTATGAATAACAATTGGTTTTTGCCTCTTGGGAAATTCTGATTAACAGTATTACATACGATGATTTCCCAAATTAAAGTCGTACCTTTTGTGTGTAAAATGGAAACCCCGAACAATCATCAACCCTAATATTAATAGCAACAAATTCCTATGGTTATTGCTATACACAAAACTAGATCCTTGGGGAAGATGAGGCTTTTCCTGTAAGTTAGACGTTAGGTCACTTTTCAAAACGATTACAATTTTTTTTCTAACTTCTTTCATGGATTCCATATGTGTATAAAAGTGTATAAAAGTCTGTTTTTCTTTAGTTTTCTTTGATGAATCATGCCTCTGTCCTTGTAAATTACCATTTTTAGTTTAATTGAACCATATTCATTTTCACAATGTTGAAGATAGATTTCGTCAAATCATAATCTGTCTCCATGTCTGGTGAGAACAATAGTATTATCAAAACAAATACTAACAAAATAATATACTGTTGGTGCGTGTAGTTTGGTTCTAACTTTCATTACAAAGCTCCATCTCCATTTTGTGTGTAGTTCTGTTCTAACTTCATTATAAAGCTGCATCTCTTTGTTTTGTATAGTTTGGTTCTAACTTTCATTATAAATCTGCATCTCCTTTTTGTGTGTAATTCTGTTCTAACATCATTATAAAGGCTCCTGTTCTAGATCCGCACACACGCGCTCGTGCACATATATATATATATATATATATATATATATACTATATATATATATATATATATATATATATATATATATATATATATATAAATATATATATATATATATATATATATATATATATATATATATATATATATATATATATATATATATATATATATATATATATATATATATATATATATATATATATATATATATATATTATATATATATATATATATATATATATATATTTATATATATATATACATATATATATCATATATATATATGATTTTTTTTAGAAACAAGATATACATCTAAATAAAAAAAAATTCCCAAAATGTTGTATATGATGTAATTGCAAAAATTGAAGGTCGACTTTCAAGTCTATAAAAGCACTTTTAATCATGACACCTGCTTCCTGAAAGCTTTTATTGGTATAACAGGTTTAGTCTTGGGTAGTGCCATAGCCCTCTGTACCTTGGTATTCTACTTCTCTTGGATTAGGAGTTGCGCTGCCTGGATTGTACACTCGAGCAGACTGTTTTCTGCTAATTTTATCTTCCTCTTGGTGTGCATGGTGGGGAAGCTTCATAGGAGGTCTGAGGATGTCTGGCATTTTACCAAAAGGTTGTCTCATCTTTATCCTTCATCTTCGGCTTTCTCTGTCAAAACCATGGCAACTGTCCGGCCTTCAGTGGAAGAGACTTTCCTTGAGGATCTCTTACCTCATGGTGTGTTACGTCAGCCATGTTGACATTGTTTTATATTTTTTATGATCTTTTGCATGGATCGTAACCGTCATTTATATAAACGTTAATGTTCATACAGTTATTGTTCTCATAACTCGCTTGTTTGACATAACGTTTCTGTTGATCTTTATTCTAACCTAAAATTTGGGATGTTGATCAACATCTAGAACTTAGTGTCTATTTGATATTACTGCAAACTATTCACTGTTTATATGGCAATACCAGTGGCATCATTTAAAGGAAACCTTGGTTTCTCAAATGAAGCAGACAACAGATCCTCACTCCAGGATTCCGGAAACCATTGCTACTAAAATACAGTGCCATTCCTGGGCCAAGGGAGGGTGAAAGTCTACATTAGAAATAGGTATCCAGATTTCCATAGGACCTGTTTTGAATGCGAGTGCCATGAAGTGTTCTACCTGTAAATGTTTGTGGCAGGCGTAACAACTTTTATATGTGATCCATTGCAGTTCAGATTTGACTGATGATATTTTCGACTGTCTTTTCATTAAAGTAGCCAAGATACAGAAATAGAAAGACGTCTTTTGTGATTGTTGGCAAATTCAATGCTCGGCTTAGGAGGGACTGGAATTATAGTTGTTGTCCCTCAATTAACGAGGCAACTAAGAGAACTGGATTATAGTTTGCCCTTTAGGGACTGGAATTATAGGTTGTTCCTCATTAACGAGGCATAAGAGCTTTTGACTACTTATGAATCTGGTTGTTAGCAAGTTATAAATGAGGCCAGCCACAGTTCTGGTAATTACTTGCACTATTATTCACCGATTCTACTGGTGTTACAACAGCACTGCATTTGTCCTTTGAATGATAGTTTGCTAGCGTAAAATGGCTGATATATACCTTAAAGTTTGTTGAATTACCATAATAAAAGTAAAACCTAATTTAATGTCCACAGTGCATGTATTTCTACAAGAAAAACAAGAAGCTTATAATCTTGGGAGAAGGGATACATATGATTTAATACTGAATAATTATGCCCACTGAGAACTGTAGCTTAGACTATTTATGCTTCAGTTGAAAATGAATACAATTTGACTATCAAAGCAACACTGATACAACTCAGGAACATGAACTGGGCTACTCACACATCTGCACATTTAGGTGTAGACTTAACACTCTGTACTTTGCTTAAAGTGGATATCGCGTGAGGCAAAGTATTGATCAAAATGTACAGAAGTGTGAGTAGACGAGGTGTTTAACAATAAGCTCAGCAGTGAGGTGGCCAATATGCTCCATTCCTGTTTTACTGAATCTAAACTAAGTAGCTGATCATTTTAATCCTGTGGAATAAACGGTGTTTACTCAACCCTGACGTTTATGGATGTAGTATATACAGACCCAAATGTAGTTTTTCCATTTTTTGGGAAGGGTGTCCAGAGGAGGAAAACTGCTGAACACTTAGCTCGAAAGTTTTAGGTTATTTTTCTTAAGTCATCCAGAAAGGGTTCTTACTGCTTTTGTTTGAGAATTGTTAGCGTTCTCCATTGAATAAATTTGCTAAGGATAGTTCAGGCCAGCTGAAACCATAATATCTTTACAGCTCAAATACAGTCTAAAGTTTCAGAATGGATGTTGATACAAAGTATGAAAGCCTGTGCTGAAAATGAACATTTGCTCCTGAGTCTGCAGTTTAATTTTCACAAGGACATGTGATTTTCTGGTTTCTGTTTAGGTCAGGACGAGTCTAGAATTTAGTGTTTCTTTTGACCATGTCAGTCACGAGACCCTTTTCTTCAAACCGATTAATTTCCTTTGATTACTTGAATGCCTACGCCTCGTGACATAGTACAAACCTCTCACCTTGTAAGTCATTGACATCAATAGACTTGCTGAGAGGCAGAGAATTAGATTTTTTTTCATTCATTAATGTAAAACTGCAGAACAATCACCCTGGTAGTGTCATGGTTTCAAATGCTCCTAAGTTTATGAGACATCATGGTGAAATTTTATGATGACATGAATCGTGGCCAAAGTTCTTACTCACATTGCCGTTTTTAAATGCATATCTTACGTCCTTATTGGTACATCTTTCTATTCTGTTGTTTTCTTCCCTCATATTTCTACTTTCTAACTTATATCCCTTCCATTCAATAGAAGCTTCAGTTAATATTGAGCGTTTTGTTGTCCCTTACACAAAAAAGGATTCTCATTGTTGGGGTAAAATGTGTAAAATAATACTACAAAATGGATCATCTGATAGCATATTCACAAGGAAGAATTGAGTCAAATATGAAGCTAATGCTCTGAAAGTATGGCCTTGTATGAAAGAAAAATGAGACAGATGAATTAAAATCCTAATGAGGTAATAGAAAGAGGAAAGAATCTCGTTGATATATACATAAAGTCACTATTACTTACCTAGGGTAGTTCCAAAATGAACATAACCATTATTATCATAGGTCATATCCCGTATAGTAAGAGCTGATGGTTGCACTCTGGAATACTGAACAGGGGTTTCTCTCTTGTAACTGAAGGAGTGTTCAGCAACCGAATCTTTGTGAAACTGGTAATCCCCTTGTGCAGACGGTGTTAAATAACTGTGCTCACTTTGTGAATGGGTTATTGGATTGCTTGAAAGGCTCTGCGGAGGTCCATCATGTTGATAGAGTTGAGGAGTTGATGATCTCGTGGAATGAGTGATTCTATGTAGTTTAGGGGACTCTAGGTCTTCAGAATGATACCGTCGCATTTTACGAGGCAAACTATGAAATATTTGCTGTGGGACTGCAGGGACTTGATGCCCTATATATTGGTATTGGGCATGCTCATTTTGCAGTTGGGGGTATTCTTCATATTTAGGCTGATGGAGATGGAACTGAGACTGATGACAGCAAGGAAATGTTTGGTGAAACATGATGGTTTCTGATCTTGGACAACATGGTGCAGAGTGTTCTCTGTGGTGAAAGGCTGCCTTTGCTGGAAACTTTAATTTCATTGAGTTCTCGATGCTGGTGATGATTATCTGGGCTTTTCACTTACCTCCAGCGTGATGATGGTGTCCTAAATGTTGCTGCTGCACTTGGTGATGATGTTCTGTGTGCAGCAGATGGCAATGCTGATCTTGATTATGATAATGGTGATGAGCAGGATCATTCTGATGGTCTACATTCTGTTGACGTTCTTGGTAATGGTGGTCAGGCCACTGGTGAATGATTCGATTATGATCCGGTATATTTTCAGTGAATTGCCGTTGATGATCTAGTTGAGGGCAGTGTTGCTGTGACATTTGTCGTTGCTGAAGATTCTGATGCGTAAATGCTGCAAATGCTCACGTTTCTGTTCCTCTTCATGTTGTTGCTGAATATGTGGCTGACGTGATAGTGAACCTGTGACATGGAGGTTAGTTTGAGCAACAAATGTTGGAGAAAGAACGACCGGAGCATGGTTTATTAGCTATGGCTTCTCTTCTGATATCGTGACAAGAAGACGTTAATCTTTCTGACTTATGAATAGCTGCTGGGCATCTTGTGTTGCCCTGATGCACGTTGCTTTTAGCGGTGCGTGAGACTTGAATCCACGTGCTTGCCCTGAATGCTTTATTTAAGAGGAGTCACTATGATTTGACGACAAAGACATTCTGTCTTCATTATACCTCAAGTTGACTCACTGTCCTTTCACAACTCTGCAGACGAGTCAATGAAGGGCATAATGTGGGGCTTTTGGGGCACACATCAGGGATGTCTGGGGACTGAACCCTTACCTTCATCCTTCTAAAAATGTTGTCGTCTAGACCGTGTTGTGATTCTCCAGGTGTCATAAATTCATTAAAATTGGTCAGAGATTTTGAAGACTGGGATTTTCGTGCTGCTAAATTCAATCCTCCATTGATCAAGTCATTTCTGTAATTAATGAGAGGACTGGCTGTGCTGATGAAGTGATCAGAAGTTTGTTATTGTTTGTAGAGGAGTTTCTTCCTGTTTCTGATACTCTGATAGTTCTGTCATGAGACTGTGAGTTGTTGAGGAGAAATCTTTTCTTTCTTCTTCACCCATTGGAGACTGACTAATGAACTAAAGGAAAAATATGAAGAAAAACTAAGCAGAATACAAGAATGATAACTGATGAATCACAAATAACCAGCTTATAGTAATGATTATGTATTTGAGCAATCTATAATACCATCCCTTTTATAAATATAAAGAAAAAGTTTATTGATTTCCATCTTCAGAGTAAAAACAGCTGAATTAGCTTAGGCTGAAACGAAATTCTGATGTAAAAGTTTGGCAACTTCAGTCAGTTTCTTACCTGATAATGCACTTGAGATGATATAGAGTCTATGCTTGCAGTTCTCCCGGTCTCAAGGTCCAAGCCAGGGGTCCAAACAGGTCCATAAGCTTCAGAAACAGCTGCTTTATATGAGGATGCCCCAGAAGAAGTATGAAATGACTGGTCATTCATTAGCTCACATATTTTGTTCATTAGTTTGGTTATGCTCTTTAAAGATAGGATTTCATAAACACATTCAGTAACTAAGAGAATAAAGCATGCCAGAATTATGTTTGAATATGAACTGCACATATTTACCATTCTGCATCTTTCTTTTAATATCATGACAGATGCTACTGTTATTGTAAGGGTTACAAGAAGATTCATTATTTAGAGTGGATCTCTCCTCGACAGTGACCCCAAGGATTTTAACACTGTATGTATCCACCTTTACGTCGAGTTAAGCACAAGCCCGTTGAGGATGACTGTAAAAACATGAACAAAAGACTGTGAATATTATAAAGATAATGACCCACATGAAATATTAATCATTGATATCGACTCCGAACATTGTGGGGGTCACTACCCAGGAAAGAAACCTCAGAGTAAGATTTTATTTCTAACTCCCAGAAGAAAAACACACTTAATTTGTAATGTTCTTCTTTCTTTGTCGTAACTACTCTTTCAAATAGTCAATCGTAGTTCTATGACCAAATTCTTTATTATACTGCTTTCTCAGCTGAATAAAAAGCAAGATCTTTCTAAAGTGACCATATGCTACAGAGTAAATTTGATATGACATGTGGCATGCAGGCTTATAAAGCCTATGTTCATAGTATCGTAAGGTAAAATACGATTCATAACCAAAAGAGACGTTTGTAGGCTCATGATGATGATTCGAGGTAGTTGGTCTCTTCTGTCATCATAGAGGCATTTTCCTTTTTGTTATATCTTTTGGGTAACACCAAAACTCATGATAATGAAAAGAATCAAAAGCAATTGTGACATGGTTTTCTTTCCCTGTATTTTACAACATACTCAGAGATTAGTAAGAAAATGTCAACATGTTTTTGTTTATTACTTTATAACATACAACCTAATAACTAAAGGCCGGCACTAACACTCATTTATACTTATGCAGTTATGCTTGCACAGTCAACCTGTGAACCCACTAACGTTCAGTTATACCTGCACAGTTAAGCTTGTCAGGCAAAACTGAAAGTTTGGAGGTTCAGTTTTGCCTGCTCAGGCCGAATGTGCAGGCATACTTGCGCCGGTAGAACAGTGTTAGCGGTGGTTTTAAGCCTGTGCAGGCAAAACTGAACGTTAGTGGGTTCAGTTTTGCCTGCTCAAGCCGACTGTGCAGGCATACCTGTGCAGGTAGAAACTGAGCGTTAGTGGCGCCATTAACACCATTCAATGCTACCCATTTAGTACATCATGTAGCATACAGAAATAGACACTAAGTGATACGACTGCTCTGTTTCAGACAACGATTTCTGAAACTGCAAGGGAAACTTGGCAACATTTACCTGAAGTGTTTCTCTTCAGAACGAAGCGCTTGACGAAGCAGACGATGATGCTGACGTTCAGAACCAGCAAGGCTGCGCCAGTCAGAGACGTAAGGAACAGCGTCAGGAGAGGAACACCTGGCTGACTGTTGTTGCTGCTGCTGCTGGCAACTTCTTTTACAACTCCTGCAGGGATGGAAATATTCAGTTTTATTCTTTTACTGAATGTTCAGCAGAAAGGAAAAAGAATCTGGGGCTTACCCATGGAGGAGGAATTAGAATCTCGTTTTTTGTGAAGGGAAATGTTAGTAATCATGAAAAAACAGAAGTGAGGGAATAAACTGATGTATTTCAGGAAGAGAAACATTAGGAATTCGGAAAGAACACTCAAGGTAGAATTCCGAAGGAAGGAAGGAATATAGAATCTGGCTAAGTGCTGGGGCCTATGATGTCATACAGAGCTGAAAAGGAAACTAGCAAGCAAAAAGGTTTTAGAGGTGTAACGGTAGGAAAACCTCCCAGTTGCACTGTGAAATAATTGTTAGACAGAGTGGAAAGTAAGATGGAAGAATGGGAATATGAACAGAAGTACAGAAAAAGGAACGAAAAGGTTTTAGCTAGGGGCCAAAGGGACGCTGCAAATAACCTTAAGTAATGCCTACGGTGCAGTTAAGTTACGAGGGTAGAATAAGAGGTTTCGAGAGTAGAGGAAAACAAATATAATGCGGATGTTAAAGTAGAAAATTATTCTGTTGTTATTGCAAGGATATTTCTCTTGAGGATCTTCTGGCGTCTTACCTGGCACTGGAATCTGAGCATTAAGAGGTGTAGTTAGACCTTCCCTGAGCGTTGTGTGATTGGATTAGGAACTCGTAAACTGTACCAGGCGTCAGTCCTTGGATCTCCGCCGCGGTGACATCGGCTCCAGTGACATCCTCTCTCTGCTCAAATGAAATCCCAGTCACAAAGAAACAATTCAGTTCTAGGTGAAGAATGATACTAAGGATACAAGAGCTTTCTAATAGGTTAGACAAGTTAAAACTTTCCTATGCCTACCCAGAAACGACTAAAGTGTTATTGTAGCCATTTACTGATGCAGTCGCTAAGCACCAATATCCGCTATACAAACCAGCTGTTAACTGATTACACTTGTTGACTTTAAGCATGTTTTCCCATCCGGTGTGTCACTTGTTCAATTTCTGTCTACTGTTATAATATCACTAGAAAAGAAAGACGATATGATAAAAGGGAAAATCAGTGACAAGACGTGGGATTTAATGTGTATGTATGTATGTATATATTGACAGCAACAAGAATTTCATGAGTATCAGTTTAACACCTTTTGATAACCATTGAATGTTATTTTGTCACTCTTAAAAGGATGCTCTCGAAAATACAAAATGCTCACACAGTGAAGGGAAAGGGACTTATTTTACACACACACGCACACACACACCTATATATATATATATATATATATATATATATATATATATATATATATATATATATATATATATATATATGTATATGTATATGTATATGTATATGTATATGTATATGTATATATATATATATATATATATATATATATATATATATATATATATATATATATATATATATATATATATATATATATATATGCTTAAAAAACACAGTAGATACGCGTGACTTCATTGTAAATGCGAATACCACGGGAAAATGATAGGCAGAAAGCCGTACCAAATGCTTTTGTTTTTATAAAGGCTTTTTTTTGTGTGCTTCGATATTGCCTCATAAAGGAGAAAGCGCTTGATACGGATTTCCGCCTATCAGTTTCCTGTGTATTCGCTTATAATACATGTTTTTTTTCCAGGATTTATTGTGATATTTTAGGTCAAACACCATTTCCAAGTTAAATTCACAATAAAGAATTGTGAAAAAAACACCACTCATTAAGCACATACACAGACAGCACTAAACAAACACAAGGAAACCACAAAAATTATAAATATGCAAACATTTGTAAAAAGAAGACCGTCTGAAACACCTTGTCTAACGAATGAAGGAAAGTAGAGACTGGAGGAGTTAAGAAGGTTCAAGGGAAAATCATAATAACTCCAGGTAAATGTTAAAAAAGATGACTTCTTAGGTATGACCGTTCTCTCAAAACGCGATCCTCTAACGGCTGATTGATATTGATTGGTTGGTATTGCATATGCAAGTAAACACTCTTGTCACTATTTTTTATGGGAAATTGGGCTTATATATTTATTTATATATATGTATATATCTTAAGTATAAAAGGCCCATTAAAACACGTTTTAAAGTTAAGGTCAATATTTCGGTGGACTGACTCGCACCATTATCAAGTAGTGAATGAGAAGAAGTTACATTGGCGAAATATATAGTGGGAGATATGCCCTTACGTGATGCCTGAGGTTACCGCTATTCCGACACTGGTTCGGTTAATTGTCTTAATCCGCTTCATTGTTGCCTTAAGGAAGATACTGTCTATATAGTTAGAGTCCCAGGCTCCATTGGAAAGGTTGATCCTGTTATCTTGTTGTTTTATCAGTGAAGATTCTTTACCTTCAAACCAGGGTGTTTTAATGGGCCTTTTATTCTTCAGACGTATCCTGTTTTAACTGAATAATTTATTTACACACCATAAACACACACACATACACACACACACACACATATATATATATATATATATATATATATATATATATATATATATATATATATATATATATATAGTATATATATATATATATATATATATATATATATATATATATATATATATATATATATATATATATATCAAAACAATGATAGTGACAGCTACGGTTTTAGGAGAACCTACCATAGGGCCATGTGTTCTTGGGTTTGGAGACGATACGGAATCTAATTAGAAAAGGTAGTTGACAGAAAATGCCATTGTTCATGTGTGGGTCTGGAGTTTCTGGAATCTATTTGGAAGATTCGTGGATTGTAGAGAGTAAAAGACAAAATGAGACTGGTCTGCGTAAGTGGAAGTGACTGAAGAGATAAGGAGCATAATTTGGAGGTTGAGGAACGGATAGTCACAGGAGGGGGATGGGGGAATAGTATCGGGTTGGAAACTACCTGTTAATGTAAGTTGGGTCAGTTGCCAAATTTAGTCTACATCGGTCAAGCGGAGGTGCGGATTTCTATACCACAAAAACATATGGGTAAATATACCATGTCATAAACAACATTCACTATTAATATAGATATATATATATATATATATATATATATATATATATATATATATACATATATATATATATATATGGATACATATATATATATATATATATATATATATATATATATATATATATATATATATATATATATATATATATATATATATATATATTTATTTTAAGTACCATTTTACCAAAGATGTGCCATAGTGAGGTTCACAATATCCACTCTGTCAGTTATGTCTCTATACTCTTCACCGACCGAGAGAGAGAGAGAGAGAGAGAGAGAGAGAGAGAGAGAGAGAGAGCATCAACTACTAAACCTTGAGAATAGTGAACAAAATACAAGAATAATTTCCAGAGAAATCTTCTATTCACGTATGATGACACACTCCACAGCCCACCACTACAGAACTCATTTTCCTTTTCGGACTTCTCGTGAGATGATCTCTGAAAAAAACAACCACTTCAGTTTGAAACTCTGCTTATTCTTAGCAGTGTCTCATGACATCTTACAAGACCTTCACTGAATTTCATATCATCATTGGTCGTCCTCAACCGGGCTGTTTTTCTGTATTCTTATGCTGTTGCTCTCCGCAGTGCATAACCTTCACTTCAGTAACTATGAAATGTTGTAAAAGTGTTTGCAATGTTTTCAGACACAGCATTAGTTTGCTTAGTATTAATATGTTCTAATAATGTATGTCCAGAATTCACAAAAATACAATTTGAAGTTAAGAATAACGTAGAATGCGAAAAAGAGAGAGGAATTAGCATTGTCCATTCAAAGCAGAAAATTGCTGTCATCACTCGAGATAAGAGGAGGTCGAGTTCTCCATTTTGTTTTGAATTCTGTCAATCATACAACTCGTATGAAATGTTTCGGACTTGTGTGGCATTGTCGAGAAACCACGTGAAGATTTCACCATTTTTCTGTGAAGTTACGTCATGTTAGAAGTTTATAGAAGTTTAGCTTACGATACCATTCATTTCATTTAAGAAAATACAGATTCTTTTGTTATTTAACTATTTAATATTGCTGATAAATTAACTCATATCTCTCGATTTGCCAAAAGAGAACATGAAATGGAAAGATTTGTGACGTCACTTACGGATATGATGACATTTACTTCATTCGAGAAAATTCTATAATCATATCTTTTATTCTCAGAGACTTTTATTGTCTTAAATCACGTAATAATAAATATTATCTATGATTATAATCCCACTTTCTCTCTATTTATTGTTTTGAAAGAGAATTTTTAAGATAATATCTGTCTCGTTCCCAAAATTTTTTGCCCAGCCATTTTAGACGAGGTCCACTCTAACGTTTCCATACTACGAGAGCAATTTTTGTTCATTCCGATATCAGAGACCATTCGCCTCTCTCTCTCTCTCTCTCTCTCTCTCTCTCTCTCTCTCTCTCTCTCGTATGAGAGAATTTGGTTTCACATTAACGTAAAGATTTTTTTATGGTCACTCGTAACTTGTATCTTTATTTAATTCTAAGTGTTTAATTGTGGAATCTGAACAGACGTTGTGAAAGTGTGTAACAGGCGCCTCGTGTGTGAGTGCTTATTGGGGACTTCGAGAAAGGCCTTCTAAAATTGGTATACCAGGGTAAGAGTTTTTTAGTAAGTTCAGTGCACTAAACTTAAACATAAAAAGTACTGGAAATAGTGAAAGTTCTTAGGTTATTCCAGAGGAAACATTTGCCATTTTTTCACATTTTGGTGTTGGTGATTTTGTGTTTGCATTTATCCATTTTTCTTATTTAAGTGTGTTTTATATAAATATATATATATATGTGTGTGTGTGTGTGTGTGTGTGTGTGTGTGTGTGTATTCTGTGTGATTAATGCTTTATTAGTGTTTTTGCAATCTTGATATTTTCCACATTTTTCTGGTTTACATTTACATTCACTGTTTGATTATGTTAAATGTTTTCATTATTTGATCATCGCAAATTTAATTGAGTTTAACACTTGAGAATTACTTTGCATTTACTTAGAATTCTTTTCAAGTTTTATTGTTGTTTAACACTTGTGAGTTAATTTTCAAATTTTGATTGTTACTTAACACTTTGAATTTTCCTTGAATAATTTAATTTCTTAATTTTTAGTGATAAATTAATTTTGATTTAATCTTACTTAATAATTAATTCAAGAATTAATTGAACTCTGTGTTGTTTTCAAGTAACAGTAAATTTCTCTGACATTGTCAATTACCCTTACAAATTTTGAGTTTGATAATAAATTTTTGTATTTAAAATTTTTATGAGTGTGTTCTTATTTTCCACCAGTATATTTAATTTTGTTTAGATAGAAATATTAGAGTGGTAATTGATCTGTTTTCCTTCAATTTAATTGAAGTAAGTTAGAACCAGGAAAATACTTAAATTTTTAAAATTGTTTGATGGAGTGATGCCCCTTTAATTAATTTAATTACTTAGAAGAATACCTCACACCTGTTTTAATGAACTTAGTCTGATTTATAAGTGTTTAAGGGATCACTGTTGCCTTTAGAGTATTCAGTCGTATTTTATCTGGGATGAAGGTTCAGGTGTCTGGCTGTTGTGAGGTAACTATTTTATGATTGGTCAGTGTAGTAACCAGATACTTGGCACTTCGTCACAGTATTCACAAATACTTGTTAAGGGATCGGAATAGCTTTTAATCAATTTTGGTCTGTCCCACAACCTAACAATTTGTGACACTGTCTTTCCAGAGTTTGACACTTATTCTAAAATCACAGACAACCATTTACATTATCGTGAAGCAGTTTTTAGGCTAATGTTAAAACGACCATTTTATCAAGATTGGTAAGTAAAAAGAAAATAATCCACATAACGCTAAAAAAAAAAAAAAAAAAAAACTGTCACCATCGATAATGGAATCTAGACGCACTTAGTAAGACTTCCCAATCGCGAGAAGGTAGAAATCAGACTTCTGTCACATAAACAGGATTAACAAATGTTGGTCAATGAAAAGAACTGTCTCCTGAAATGTAGTACTACATCAAGTACATCAAGCAATAACTCTGCAATGCGTCAACTTTTCACAAATAGCATAAAGTCAGGAACTCATGTTAGTTACTCCAACCCAGCTGCAATCAATCTTTAATCAAATTTTCCGCTCACTGAGTTAAGTCCATCATTAAAAACGAATCAAAACACCGAACTTGAAAAATATCCGGCCATTAATATCCCAAATTAAGTTGACCACACTCATCGGAACCCAGCAAGCGAATAAGAGGTGTTTTTCCTCTCTCATTAATTATTATCATCCGCCCTTCGTCACGCTGGGGGTGGGGACTTCTTCGGATTTGCCCTTTGCAATCTGCACTTGAGACCCGCATTCATTCGTCCATCACGTCATGTCAGGTGGGGAAACCTGACGCGAAAGGGAAAGTGATGGGGATACGTATGCACACATACTTACATACATGTGTATGTATATATGCATTAAGCTACAAATGTCCTTTACTATCCAATTCGCTGTACCTGATTTCACCTGTGTCCGCTGGTTCGAATCCACGAGAGGACGAAATTATTTTTATCAAATAAAACATTTCCCTTCGGTTTTAACATATATGAAAAAATATAATTCCGTGGTAGAGCGAATTGGATAATAAAGGACATTTGTAGCTTAATGAATGTATATGAATCACAGTGAAGTGATGAAAACACACACACACTATATATATATATATATATATATATATATATATA
>NC_061098.1:42352367-42362367 GCF_015104395.2 Macrobrachium nipponense | reverse complement strand
GGAGGAGGAGGAGGAGGAGGAGGAGGAGGAGGAGCCCCTCTCACCTCAGGCACCCTTATGAAATACTTCCGGTCATTTAGCAGAACTCGGTCCTCGTTGATGGTCCACTTGAAAGTGGGCGAAGGGGCGGCTTTCACGCTGCACTCCAGGCGGGCCGTCCCCCCCAAGTGAGCCCAGGGACTCAGGTAGGACTCTTCTGCGCCTTCTTCCACTTCGTCGGGAACCTCTGGAGTTTCTGCAGAAGGAGAAGGAAGGATAAAACTGAGTGGATGACTTTTAGACTCGAGAGAAAAGACGGACTTCTGCGATGGTGCTCAAATTTGTTGTAATGGATGACGAAGAATTCACAGACATTTGACGAATACGTAAAAATGATGAGGGACACTTATTTCTCTCTCCGACAAAAAAAAAATTGCCCAGATGGAAGGAGGCTACACATCCTTCACTGTTTTGAATTCGATGATATATTATTATAAATACAGAAAGATGATGACGCATCCTTAAGGTGTGTGATGAAAAGAATGCCAGTTTTGTAAGCAAATGAGTGAAAGATAATATTTAAGAAAAATACGAACATACGAATTCACACTTGTCACGAGTTGCCAAGCAACTCCTCCATTACAAAATGCGTTGTATTTCAGTTGGCAAAGGAAATATATTTTAAAGCTACTGCACCAAAGCAATAATACCTGTATCGGTAAAAACACACTACTCAAATTACTAATCACCTTCATGTATCTGCTGAGAATGAATACCTTCGGAAAATGGGCCAACATAAATTATCAGGATGGAAATAAGGCTAGGTAACTGAAGAAGAGTAAAGCCATTAACTGAGATTGATCACTTAACAGCGCTTCACACCTAATCAAAACCTATATTGCTATCAACTGAGAACCATTTTCGTGTTAATCAGTGGATAAACAGGAGTTAGCTCATTGGTATTGACTCAGAACAACTCGTGTTAATCAGTAGATAAAGAAGAGTTTAAGAAGAGAAACATTACTTACGAGTCACGACGACCGCCGCGCGAACGGGCTCCGCCCTGGAGACGACGTTGGAGGCGAGGCAGAGGTAGAATCCCGTGTCTGCTCTGGTCGCCCCCTCGATCGAGAGTCTGGCTTCGCCGATGCCCCAAGAGAGAACCTCGGAGTTGCTGCAAGACATCACGAAATCCTCTGGGGTTACATAAGGTCTCCTGCTTCTCAACAAATGGCGGACTTAGGTCATAACACAGGGCAACCATAAAGAGCATTGTGGAAAAAGAAGCCCACAAGATTGCCGAGTATAACTTGTTTACTTGTAAGTATTTACAATGTATTAACACTCGAGTGCTTTCAGGCCCACTCGAGTGTTAATGCCATGTAAATGCTTACAAGTAAACAAGTTATACTCGGTTATCTTGTGGGTTTCTTTTTCCATCTTCAGAAGAAAACTGAAAGAAGTTTTTGTTTGGTTCAAACAGCATTGTGTCATATATTTCACAATTTTTACATGGTCTGCTTTTCCGCGTATAAATGATTTCGTCATGGGGTGAAGTCGAATTTATTGCCAGATAGAGGAAGCTTTTGTTTTAATACTTTTTTCACCTGCCAAAAAACCAGTCGCTGTCAGTACCATCTGCTATAGATATTTTGATTAATACGATTTACTTGGACAGCAAACTTTCTGCCCGAGTATTCGTGTTTTGTATGGTGGAAAATAATCAACAAAAAAGTCAAAACTGGAATCAAGGAGTTATTACTAAAATTCAGGGATTTGAGAATGTGATTGCAAACACCAGAAAATCTTTGGCTACGTGTTATTTAGAAAAGTTGAAAGTTATAAGCTGAAATTTCTATTTCCAGAAAAAGAATAATTTTTTTAGATGTCACTATAGTAAATCACCATTTGTCATCATTAATATATCAGGTTGCGGTTTCATTTTAAGGAAAGGGAGTCTATCAAAGCATTAAATCTATGAAGAACAGATCTATTGTTAGTTGAGAGCGGTTAAAAATGTCAGAAACGTCTAACAAAGTGACTCTTTTCTCTATGAGGTTTTCCATCTGATAATATTCAGTAGGAAATTATTTTACCAAAATCTTATCTAAACGTTTGTTTTTGTTTAAATTCATTTTTATTTTACAAAATATTTAACTAAACGTTTGTTTTCCTTTAAAATCCATTTTTATGTCAGGCTATAAATTACATCTATCTAATGAGGGCGTTGTGACTTTGATATATTGTTTTATAAAATAGCTAACATAGCTCTTTTGGTTGATTACTGATAATTTACCGGGACTTTTTACCATTATTTCTTGGTCTGTTGCATTTCAGTCACGGCTTCTCTTCCTCTCAATCACCGCTAAAGAGGAAACCGCTGCCCTTCCTTCTTTATTCAGGAGAGGTCACTCAGCGCCCAAACGAGACTGAATATTTCATTTCATCTTCTGGACGTCAAATTGCATCAAAATGACGCGAATATTTGATGCCGTCGAGGCTAAAGCTTCCTCCGTTTCATATGCGAGCGAGAGGATATTGTAAGATCAAACCGGAGTTTTGCACCTGAATTGGCTCTCCGGCTCCAGATTTTCGGCTTCTGTCTCTCGGCTTCCGGGGATCGTTACTCCTATTTCATTGCAGCACTAGGCACCTCAGTGGCGTGGTCGGTTTGGTCTTGGTCTGCCCCGTGGGTGGCCTCGAGTTCAATTCTCGGGCATTCCATTGAGGGGTGAGTGATTGTGTATTTCTGTGATGGAAGTTCACTCTCGACGTGGTTTCGGAAGTCACGAAAAGCCGTTGGTCCCGTTGCTGAATAACCACTGGTTCCATGCAACGTAAAAACACCAGACTAACAAACATCTCGTCGATCCTTAATTATGTGGGAACTAAACTTTTCAGTTTGAACAGAATGAGACTGAAAAGACTTTCGAGGGAAAGAAGCCTTTCGGTTGAAGAATGACAACTGATTCGTAATGCAGATGTAGCATGACGCTCACACTTCTTTCCCATAGTCTTATGTCCATAGAAATGAGGATATTTGAATATCCTAATAAATAATTTCATTACAAATTAGGGTTTTTAGATTTGTAAAGTCCTTCATACACGAACATACAGTGTCCTTCCTGTGAATATGAAAGCAAAATTCAATAAAAGACATTGACTTCAAATTGGGATAGGAGCACCCTGCAATCCTGATTTGAGAACATTACAGACAACAAATGATTAGATTGAAATCAGGAAAATTCTCTCATCTGCCTCTTCTCAGTAAAGGTCAGGGTCTGCAAATGGGTTGGGTAATTGGCTCTATTCAGAGGCAAAATTTTGTTGAGCCCGGTTTCGAAGAAATGGAGTTTGAATATTCGTAAATCAAGAGAAAAAAAACCTCTTCCTCTGGATTCATTTATTAATGGTAGTCATATCCAATGTAGCACGAAGGAACACATAGTACTTGAAGAATATCCTTAAATCCACGGTAGAAAAGTAAGTGAAACAGGGACTTGGAAGAAGCACTTTCGTAGTATATCAGTGTGAACTTGAAAATGTAGAATATACTGCGAAAGTACTTGTTCCAAGTCCCTGATTGCTTACCTACTGTTATCCTCCTGTCTGACCCAGGTCCACGTTCGGTGTAGGATTACCAACTGCTGTACAGAGGACGGAAGCTGAGCCACCCTCATCCACCGTCACACGTTTGGATGTCACGATGTTCTCAGGACCATCTGGGTTCGAAAGACAAGATCTGACATACTGATGCTGCTCTGATTGGGAAGGGAAGAAAAGGCTGCCACTTGGCTTGAAGGAAGGAGCTCAGCGGACAAGGTGGGAAATGGACAAAATTTGTGCTCAGAAACTAACATACTGGAAAATGATGTAGTGTATCTCTCTCTATCTCTCTCTACTAAGACTTACACATTAACCGAACATATATATATATATATATATATATATATATATATAATATATATATATATATATATATATTATCATAGGAGAGTAAAACCAGCACTGTACATAAAACATCCTTTATTTTCTTATGACTACCGGTTTCGGAGTAACTGTCCTCCATCATCAGGTCTATACAAAAACACAGAAAGAAAAAAAAATTAAAAATCACTAAATTACGATCGATCATTAGAGTGAAGAAATGTTACACAAAGGTTACATTGTATGTATAATAAAAAAAGTAATGTACAAGCATAAAAAGGGAAAGAAAGAAGCAATATTAAAAAAAAAATAAATACCTGCATCATGAAGGCATACAAACATACACATAAAAACTAAAAATTAAAAACACAGCATCTCCGTGGACCTCTCGTTGTTACTGAGGGAAGGTTTCAACTTTAATGTGTAGAGACTTTCTACTATTGCCAGCTTCCATGGGGGCACTCGACTAGAGAGAATGGAAAATGAATCTAACCTTAGAGGGGTGATCACTATTTTCTGCGTGATCCCGTATGGCACTGAATGGTGGTTTTGCTAACAGCCTGTTTGTCCTAACTGATCTTCCCAGTGTTTCAAACCATCGTACGCGTGCTTGGCGCTTTGTTTTCCCCACGTAAATTGCATTACAGCAATTGCACTCGTATTTATATACAACATGAGACTGTAGTTTTGGGGGGGGGTACGATGTCTTTGTACTTGAACAAACCACCAATAGTATACTTAGGCTTGAACACTACCCTAACATTAACTTGAGGATAAATTCTCTTAAAAGTTTTAGTAAGAGTTTTATTTTAACAGAAAAACTCTTATTGCCATAGAAAAACATGGTAAAAAAATACAGTACTGCTTTTATTGGCTTTTAAAATGGGAACTTTCGGGAACAATAACTTTTCTAGCTGTTTACCAACATATGTATCTATGAAAACATTATTAAAACCGTTTTTTTGTTTTTTTAAGCATTTCTTTTATAAACTGAAATTCTGAATGAAGACTAAAATAATTTGAACAAATGTTAAAGGCACGGGTCACAAGTGCACAGACTAAATTGCGTTTATAAACTATAGGATGAATGAATGAAAATTTAGTTGTGAGTCCTGTAAATGTTGGTTTCCTGTAAACTGATGTTGAAAAGTGTTATCGCTGTGTTTACTTACGAGCACGTCAAGGAAAGCTAAAGTATTATTGTTCTCTACTTCTGAAGTAAATTCAATATTTTGGTGTTTTGAGTTAAAATAATCAAGAAACAGGGTACTGTTTCTTCAGATCTAAAAATTAAAAATGTATCATCTACATAACGTCGGTAGAACAGTGGTTAAAAGAACTGGGACAATTATCTAACCAAACCACTTCGTGATGAGATAAAAAGGCATTGGCCAAAGTAGGACCGAGAGGGTTTGGGTTTCCATTGCTACAACCATCTTTTTTGTTGTATATACATTTGCGTTAAACATAAAATAACATTCAGACGCAGCTAATGTGAGTAGTTTGTGTAACTGTTGTTTATTAAAATTACGGATACTGTTGGAGTCATTAAAACAAGTTGTTTGATGCATATATCAATGGTTTCTGCTAAAGGAATATTAGTAAATAAAGATTTAACATCGAAACTAACAAGGACACAATTACCTAGTTTCTAGATCACAAATTTCTTTGGCAAAAGTAAATGAATCTTTAACTGTTATACTGATTGCATGTTTTACAGGAGCTAAAATAGGAACAAGAAACTTTGACAAATGGTTAGTTGAAAGTACCTATAGCTGACATGATTGGTCTGAGTGGGACACCTTCCTTGTGCACCTTGGGGAGGCCATAGAGCACTCCAGGTTTAGATCCAGATTTAAATAGATCGTTATAAGTATGTTCATCTAGAAACGCCCTCAGACTTCAACTTTCTTAAGAACCTGTTAATACTTTCCATCCTTATTGAGTAACTTTAAAAGAATGTCGTCTTTAACTAATTCAAATTTAGTGTGGTCGTCAAGGATAAATTGCATCTTACTTAAATATTCATCTTTATTTAAAAGAACAAACCCGTTGCCTTTATCAGGTCGTATTACCACTATGGATTTATCTTTGGATAAGCTTAATAAAGCAGAATGCTCTTCCTTAGAGATATTGTGAATAAAATCGTTATGAGGATCAAAATAGCAGACTGAGCCAGATGCTTCAAGGAACTTCTGAAAAACTGAAAACCTCTATTGTCGGAGTCATAAAATTCATGAGTAATCAATTTTTTAAAAAATATTTCAAAAGTACAAAAGTGTTCAATAAAATCAAGTTTACCATATGAAAGTGCAAACTTTAACCCCCTAGAAAGGACTCTTTTTTTCACGGTCATTCAGTACACCTATTTGAATGGTTGAAAATAACAATATCATGCGAAATGCCATCATCATCAGTAAACCTAGCTTTTTTCTAATTTCCTAGCCTGAACAAATTTGACACGACTAATAGAACGCTACATTGATACGTTCAATCAAACACAAAAGGTGATGGAAATCGAGCCACGATACAGCCTCCCTAAATTGAGAATTGAACGGGTTAATCTTTCGTTGAGCTGTTTAAAATTCCTTTGTTTAGTTTTAATTTCTCTTCGTAGGAACTGGCGCTGGCAATTCCGGTAAAGACGTGAGTGCTGGAGAGCATGATTGTAGAGTTTAAAAACGCAGAAATGTTGGAGTTAGATTCTGTTGACAGCAGGAAGTGAGGAAATCAATGTCACACTGAACTTTGCGAACTTTACGATCCAAATTTTCGATGAACCTGTAGAGTTTCAGTACTGGTATTCCATAACGTCGTCTAATAATATCTGCAACTGATCTATCCCTTGGAAAACGGAGTCTTGATAGAAAGAGTAAAACCAGCACTTGTACATAAAACATCCTTTATGTTCTTATGACTACCGGTTTCGGAGTAACTGTCTCCATCATCAGTCTATACACACAGAAAGAAAAAAAAATTAAAAATCACTAAATTACGATCGATCATTAGAATGAAGAAATGTTACACAAAGGTTACATTGTATGTATACAATAAAAAAATCGTAATGACAAGCATTAAAAAGGGGGAAAAAAGGGAAAGGAAGCAATATTAAAGAAAAAAAAAGAAATAACTACCTGCACTCATGAAGGCAATACAAACATACACACTAAAAATTTTAAAAACACAGCATCTCCCGTGGACCTCTCGTTGTTACTGAGGGAAGGTTTCAACTTTAATGCGTAGAGACTTTCTACTATTGCCAGCTCCATGGGGGCCACTCGACTAGAGAGAATGGAAAATGATCTAACCTTAGAGGGTGATCACTATTTTCTGCGTGATCCCGTATGGCACTGAATGGTGGTTTTGCTAACAGCCTGTTTGTCCTAACTGATCTTCCCAAGTGTTCAAACCATCGTACGCGTGCTTGGCGCTTTGTTTTCCCCCACGTAAATTGCATTACAGCAATTGCACTCCGTATTTATATACAACATGAGACTGTAGTTTTTTGGGGGTACGATGTCTTTGTACTTGAACAAACCACCAATAGTATACTTAGGCTTGAACACTACCCTAACATTAACTTGAGGATAAAATTCTCTTAAAAGTTTTAGTAGTCTATTTTTAACAGAAAAACTCTTATTACCATAGAAAAACATGGTAAAATACAGTACTGCTTTATTGGCTTTTAAAATGGGAACTTTCGGGAACAATAACTTTTCTAGCTGTTTACCAACATATGTATCTATGAAAACATTATTAAAAACCAAACCGTTTTTTTGAAGCATTTCTTTTATAAACTGAAATTCTGAATGAAGACTAAAATATTTGAACAAATGTTTAAAGGCACGGGTCACAAGTGTACAGACTAAATTGCGTTTATAAACTATAGGATGAATGAAGAAAATTTAGTTTGTGGGAGTCCTGTAAATGTTGGTTTCCTGTAAATAAACTGATGTTGCAAAAAGTGTTATCGCTGTGTTTACTTACGAGCACGTCAAGGAAAGCTAAAGTATTATTGTTCTCTACTTCTGCTGGTTTTACTCTTTCTATCAAGACTCCGTTTTCCAAGGGATAGATCAGTTGCAGATATTATTAGACGACGTTATGGAATACCAGTACTGAAACTCTACAGGTTCATCGAAAATTTGGATCGTAAAGTTGTTTTTCGCAAAGTTCAGTGTGACATTGATTTCCTCACTTCCTGCTGTCACAGAATCTTACTCCCCCAACATTTCTGCGTTTTAAACTCTACAAATCATGCTCTCCAGCACTCACGTCTTTACCGGAATTGGAGCAGCGCCAGTTCCTACGAAGAGAAATTAAAACTAAACAAAGGAATTTTAAACAGCTCAACGAAAGATTAACCCGTTCAATTCTTCAATTTAGGGAGGCTGTATCGTGGCTCGATTTCCATCACCTTTTGTGTTTGATTGAACGTATCAATGTAGCGTCTATTAGTCGTGTCACAAATTTGTTCAGGCTAGGAAATTAGAAAGCTAGGTTTTACTGATGATGATGGCATTTCGAATGATATTGTTATTTTCAACCATTCAAATAGGGTACTGAATGACATTGAAAAAAAAGAGTCCTTTCTAGGGGTTTAAAGTTTGCACTTTCATATAGTAAACTTGATTTTATTGAACACTTTTGTGCCTTTGAAATATTTTTAAAAAAATTGATTACTCATGAATTTTATGACCTCCGACAATAGAGGTTTTCAGTTTTTCAGAAGTTCCTTGAAGCATCTGGCTCAGTCTGCATATTTTGATCCTCATAACGATTTTGTTATTCACAATATCTCTAAGGAAGAGCATTCTGCTTTATTAAGCTTCTCCAAAGATAAATCCATAGTGGTAATACGACCTGATAAAGGCAACGGGGTTGTTCTTTTAAATAAAGATGAATATTTAAGTAAGATGCAATTTATCCTTGACGACCACACTAAATTTGAATTAGTTAAAGACGACATTCTTTTAAAGTTACTCAATAAGGAGGAAAGTATTAACAGGTTCTTAAGAAAGTTGAAGTCTGAGGGCGTTCTAGATGAACATACTTATAACGATCTATTTAAATCTGGATCTAAACCTGGAGTGCTCTATGGCCTCCCCAAGGTGCACAAGGAAGGGTGTCACACTCAGACCAATCATGTCAGCTATAGGTACTTTCAACTACCATTTGTCAAAGTTTCTTGTTCCTATTTTAGCTCCTGTAACATGCAATCAGTATACAGTTAAAGATTCATTTACTTTTGCCAAAGAAATTTGTGATCTAGAACTAGGTAATTGTGTCCTTGTTAGTTTCGATGTTAAATCTTTATTTACTAATATTCCTTTAGCAGAAACCATTGATATATGCATCAACAACTTGTTTAATGACTCCAACAGTATCCGTAATTTTAATAAACAACAGTTACACAAACTACTCACATTTAGCTGCGTCTGAATGTTATTTTATGTTTAACGCAAATGTATATAAACAAAAAAGATGGTGTAGCAATAATGGAAACCCTCTCGGTCCTACTTTGGCCAATGCCTTTTTATCTCATCACGAAGTGGTTTGGTTAGATAATTGTCCCAGTTCTTTTAAACCTAAACCACTGTTCTACCGACGTTATGTAGATGATACATTTTTAATTTTTAGATCTGAAGAACATGTACCCCTGTTTCTTGATTATTTTAACTCAAAACACCAAAATATTGAATTTACTTCAGAAGTAGAGAACAATAATACTTTAGCTTTCCTTGACTGCTCGTAAGTAAACACAGCGATAACACTTTTTCAACATCAGTTTACAGGAAACCAACATTTACAGGACTCACAACTAAATTTTCTTCATTCATCCCTATAGTTTATAAACGCAATTTAGTCTGTGCACTTGTGACCCTTGCCTTTAACATTTGTTCAAATTATTTTAGTCTTCATTCAGAATTTCAGTTTATAAAGAAATGCTTCAAAAAAACGGTTTTGGTTTTAATAATGTTTTCATAGATACATATGTTGGTAAACAGCTAGAAAAGTTATTGTTCCCGAAAGTTCCCATTTTAAAAGCCAATAAAGCAGTACTGTATTTTACCATGTTTTTCTATGGCAATAA
>NC_061098.1:42302748-42351867 GCF_015104395.2 Macrobrachium nipponense | reverse complement strand
TTTTACCAACCCAACACCATGGCGAAAAACGAGGAAAACTTGATTATTACCATCGTGTACATTATGGGTCTGCATACAAGGAGGATTGCTGCACACTACGCGGGATAAATAAACAGAGGCGTAACCCCAAAAGCCCTTACCATAAAATAAGCCTCAGGATGATATAGTAAGCCCAACCTTGTAGCAGCCTTAATAATGAAGAACAGCACCGCTCCGGGGGGACCGAAGGAGATGTGCACGAATGTAGTTTACAAATTTACTTGTCAGAGGAGGTGTGTAAACCTCACAGCCAAAACTACATCGGGCACACTACAACGACCCTTCGGAGACGTCTGCTGGCTCATAGAAATCAAGGGCCATCCATCAACATTACATAGATGTTCGACGACAGGAAGCCATCTCTACAAGAGCTCATAGAAGGCACCCAGGTCGTACACAGAGAAGACAACTACGGTCGCCTCTTAATAACGGAAGCAGTGAGCATCGCTATTCAGAAGCCGACCTTGAACGTCCAACAAGAATCGGACCATATACTCCCTCCAGCAGGAGAAGGAATACCCAAGCAACAGGACCAGACAGCGCGCCCCAATCCACCGAGAACATCGCGCCCCTTGGAAGGCATGAGAAGACCCAGCGTCAGCGAAAGTCAAGTAACATCCTTACTCAGGTCGCTGAGACCCCGCCAACACGAATCAGCAACCGTTAACCAACGTAGACCATTTTGGACATACACACACACACACACACACACACATCAAATTTAAATCATACACATTTATGTATAAACAGAATTATCTCTTGTACCTTTATGCATGCTATATATACATATATTTGTACTCCCGTATTTAGATTTCTATATTCATTTTCATTCCGTATGTAATTTTGTAATTTTATCTAAAACCAACATGTAACATATTAAATTTTAAAACATACATGTTTTAAGGAAACTCTAGCACATGGCATTGTATTTTGAATATTATTTAACCACTGTTTAAACTTTCACTCTTATTGTCGCAGTACATATGTCCTTATATTCTTTGTAACTAAAACAACGCCCTTAAGCTGTTAATCCCTAGACTAACCAGTACCCATACCTCGAGGTCATACCTCCCACACGATGAGATAAATAGGCCGAAAGGTCAGATTGTAAGTCAGTAGTCGCTTGATAATGCCATAAGGCGAAACAGCTGTCGTGACAAAATTCAATAAATGGAAGAAGGAAGTCTGCATATATTTCACCAGAAATTGACGAACGAGAATCGGAAAAAAACTTCGTCGGTATGAAGATACCTGCAAGAAACTTATTGATGCCACTAAAGCAATTGCTTTTAACGAAAGATATATATATATATATATATATATATATATATATATATATATTATATATATAATATATATATATATATGTATATATATATATATATATATATATATATATATATATATATATATATATATATATATATATATATATATATACTTCGCTGATACTACTGTTGTCTGAAGCCCAGAATCCTTTTAGAATAAAGCAAACATTACAGGGGCCTTTATAAGAAAACGCTTTGTGGATCTTGTAATGATTTCAAATACTTCATCTTCATCACTAAGGTAATCACATAACCAAAAATATACCAATAACATAAAAAAAATAATACCGACATATATTTTCTCTTTCTTTGCAACTATCTTTATATCTATGTACTCTGACTGTTTATCCAACTATTAACATCCCCACCTCTGTTCTCACAAACACACACGTTAGTAAGAGCTACGAGTTTAATTGAACCTGAAAATCGCCAATTATCAGCACACAGAATAGCAATAATGATCCTTACGAAATATTCAGTGATCCAAGACAGAAGATATCTGTCGAAAATCCATCTTCCTTTTAGAGGAAGACGTATCATATTTATTTTTTTAATCCTTCATACATATACGAGTACAAGTAGATTACCTAACATAATTGGACAAACCTGTTTAAAGAATTACTGCATTTAATTCATCCAAGGTTAATAAAATTTTACTATTTGTATTAATAAGTCTGACCTTTTTCGTTTTTACTTGAATAGAATCACTTAATATCCATCGGTCTAAAAACATCTATAAAATTTGCTCTTTTGGGAACAAGATTAACCAAAGATAAAAACTAAAGCAAAAAACAATGGCTCTACTTCCTAACACAATAGGTTAGCTGCCAAATTAGAACAATTGTCATTTTAACAAATAATATGAAGAGGTTGTAATGTATATTTACCATTCTTCCAATAATTTTGAGGATCTGATCAGACGTCAGTTCTTGGTTTTTAACAAACAACCCAAAAGTATCTTTGCTTAATATTACGACAAGACAAGTCTTGCTAATTCCTAAGTGAAGAGAAAGATAAGTTGTTAATTATGAGTTCTGTTGATATGAAACGCAATATTTAATCGTACCATAAGAATTGTTTCAGGATGCAGGAGATATTTCTATAGGACTATGCAAAATTCTTTGGTACATCTGGTAAGTGAACATCTGTTACATTTGGTCGTCAGCAACTTTTATTAAAATCAATTTTCAGTCTCGCTGAGAAACAATACCTCAAGGAGTCAGTACTTTCAGGTGACCTAAACTCCACCTTTCCTGTGAAGAAAAAGTAAGAGGAAAAAGTTTAATTTGTTGACTGTTTTTTTTTTTTTTTTTTTTTGTTTTTTTTTTTTTTTTTTTTTTTTTAACCTCTGGGATTCTGGAGGATACTTCAGAGGGGATCTCTGGTGTCAATTTCTAAAACTAGGGTGTAGTCAATTGTGTAATAATGGCTACCTCCGGGGCCAACTTTCAAGCCCTGTTTCTTTAATAAGGGCAAAGGATGATGCACAGACAAAATCAAAAAGAAAATTTCCCTTTTATCGAGTATGATCAGACTAACTGAATCCTTGCCTGTTTTCGCTCCGTAAGAAATGAATGGGACCGAATCTGAAACGACTAGAAAACCGTTAATAGAGGAAAGTTCGCATTGAGACCCATATCTTTTGATTGAGAAAAATACATATCTTTATAGTATGTTAAAAAATACTTGTTGATTATCAAAAAAATTAAATGACAACTCAGCCACATATTTTATGTAACGATATATAAACACTACTTAATTTTCTTAGTCAAATAATATTAGTCTAAAATCTTCCCTATAGGAACGATTCATGGGCGATTCCAATCTGGGCCTTTTCATTTCCTGTCGAGAGAAATCTTTGCTGTGGACCTCCCACGGGCCCTTGGCGATCACGTGACCTCTGACGTCATGGCTTCGGCACACTATGACCTCTCATGCAAAACCTTGAACAGCCACAGACGCGGAATGAACGTAATGCTTTGGTTTTAGTGTTCTGTAAAAGAAAACCATTGAGGTGGCTCTTTGTCTGCCCGTTTGATCTTTTTTTGTCCGACCTTAGATCTTAAAAACTACTGAAGGTAGAGGGCTGCAAGTTGGTATGTTGATCATCCACCCTCAATCATCAAAACATACTAAATTGCAGCCTCTAGGTTCAGGAGTTTTAATTATTTATCTTTTTATTTAAGATTAAAGTTAGCCATAACCGTGGTTAGTTTCATGGGCCGTGGCTCATACGGCATTATACCAAGACCGCCGGAAGATAGATCAGTTGTCGGTGTCATTGATTATACGCTGCACAGAAAACTCGAATGCGCCCAAGAAACTTCGGCACATTTTTAACTTGTTTTGTTTTTGCATCGTCTCTTCTTTGTTTAGTTGTGCAAAGTGAAATGTTTCGCTTTCCTTCTCTTGCACTTTACGATGCTCTTTCAGCCAAGTATGCTAGAATATTCAGCAGTAAACTAAAAATATCTGCTGCCTGTGCTCTGCTCTGCTCTGCTCTGCTCTGCTCTGCTCTGCTCTGCTCTGCTCTGCTCTGCTCTCAAGTAGCATCTGTTTACGAACGAAAACACACTTGAAGAACTGTTGTCTAAGGTTCTGAAACTTTCCCCCGACTCCCACCGTCTCTGTCCTTCTTGAGAAACGAAAAATAGAAAATATTTCTTGGAAGTTTCTCTCAGCCGCTTTCCAGTATTTCAAGAGGATCTTTTCTCCTCTTTTCTCTAACGTCTGTTTCCTTCGTTATTTTGATTTCTTTTCATTTCCCTCACGAAGTAAACAGTCGCTCATTTCCCTTTTCGTTAGGTATGCATTAATAGAAATTGAATCCTGGATTTCATTTAAAGAGCGACATTCATTTATTTTAACGTCAGTGAATTTTCTTCACTGGAATATACACTTTGGAGTTACGAGGAGTTACAAGGATTAGGACGTCTAAAAGACTTGTTAGTCCATCCTAAGAGGAGATATCGAGTGCTCACTTATCTCTAGGAGCAGGTTTTACCGTTCATTCATTGTCCTGATGATTTTGCCAAGCTTTCTTGTAAACTCTTCCACACTGTTGCTGTTTGCAACTTCTGGTGGCAGTTTATTCCACTTGTCACATATCTTGTCTGTGAAGAAGTTCCCGTAATGGGATGTGCTGTATCTCTTCAGTTCTAGTTTCCATCCATTATTTCTTGTCAGGAAAATATTATTCGGAATTGTGTGTGTGTGTGTGTGAGAGAGAGAGAGAGAGAGAGAGAGAGAGAGAGAGATTTAGGGAGAGAGAGGGAGAGAGAGTGAGGGAAAGATTGGGGGAGAAGAAGAAGAAAAGAAGAAGAAGAACAATGAGAGAGAGAGAGAGAGAGAGAGAGAGAGAGAGAGAGAGAGAAAAGTATTGGATTTCACCCTTTCTTCTTGTAAACTCTTATCAGCTGATGTGTGGGTCTCCTCTTATCCCATAATGTAGAGTTCCGTCATTTATCACCCGTTTACGACTCAAGGCTTCAGCGGGAAGTATATCCAAATGAATCTTATTAATGTGACCAAAACATTCATTATCTGTATGGATAGTGGTGGGTAGGGCATAGTACGTCTGCTCGTTACGAGGATTGTCAAGTCAATGCTTCTTGTGCTACATTTTTTATTGTCTGTAAAAGAAAACTATCGACATAGATCTTTGTCTGACCGTCCGCACTTTTCCTGCCTGCCCCCAGATCTTAAAAACTACTGAGGCTAGAGGGCTGCAGATTGGTATGTTGATCATCCACCTTCCAATCATTAAACATACTGAAATGCAGCCTTCTAGCCTCAGTAGTTTCTTTTATCTTATTCAAGGTTAAAGTTAGCCATGTTCGTGCATCTGGCACCGCAACAGCACGAGCCACAACGTCCAACTAAGAGTTTCATACAGTATTATAAGCTGTACAGAAAACACGACTGCATTTTTTACTTGTGTCAGCGGTTGTCAAAACCAAACAGCCCCAATGCAACCAGTCCGGTTCGTTGAGCAGATTTTTCCCGCATCGCTGTAAATATTTTCCGCGCGGAAAACGCGAGCTTATGTGTCGTGAATTTTTCACGAGCAAAAGCTGTAGCCACTGCTGCAGAAAAAGACCCAATTTTTGGAATAGAATCCTGTTCGGAAAAACGTCAACAGATATCATAGGCGCATCTTAGAAGCTAAAGCAGTATATATACGAAGCGTTGCCTTAAAAGAAGGCACCTGGGAATGAGAAACATAAGTATTCCTCCTGTCTTATATAAGGATATACACCGAAGTGCAAAGTCATCAAGTATAACACGAAGTGCAAAGTAAACATGGAAGTAGAAAGTTAGAAGTGATAAGAGGAAATAGGATATCATCATCATAAGGTCAAAATGACGTGGGAATCAGAAGCATTCAGGCGTCAGCCAATTTCCAAACGGAAAACTTTGAAACAGAAATACTTTGAAACAGAAATACTTTGAAACAGGGGCGTGAATCAGAGCCAATATGACGATGACATGTTCACGTTCTGTGGCGGAAGCTGGAGAGATTATGAAGAAGGTTATTTAGATCTAAAACAGCCAGAGAATCAACTAATTCGGGAAAACAGTTTAGTCATTCAAGCTTTCTCCAACGTCTCCCATTCACCCCCAGCTCTTTTGTTTCTATTTACTGATGCTTTATAGTTTCACGTTGGCCGAGTGCATTTCGCGCTCGGCCACCAAACCGGTGGTCCGAAGTTCGATTCTCGGCTCGGCCAACGATGAACCAGAGGAATTTATTTCTGGTGATAGAATTTCATTTCTCAATACAATGTGGTTCGGATTCCACAATAAGCTGAAGGTCCCGTTGCCAGGTAACTAATTGGTTCCTAGCCACGTAAAAATGTCTAATCGTTCGGGCTAGCCCCTTTATATGAGAGCTGTTAATCAGCTCAGTGGTCTGGTATAACTAAGATATACTTAACTTTTAACTGATGCTTTATTTATGGGCGTTAGCGGGTTGGGGGTGACTGAACAGGTCTGAGAAGTGGTTCTGACGTTAAAGGTTTGTAATGTATTTAAATGCAACTTCTGAAGATGAATTAGTTTTACGAATATATCAGCTGCTATGAATAAGTTTCAGAGCTACAGACTTTTTTTATTCATCGAATTAAATGGCGACATGAAAAACATTTTAGAATGAAGTTTAAAAGTTTTCTTGGACTGGCCATCTCTCTAGAAGAAAAAGTTAGGAGATAAGACATTTCCTATAAGGAAAGTTTAGGAAGTTGATATGGGTGGAAGGGCGTGTAATTCTCTCTCTCTCTCTCTCTCTCTCTCTTCTCTCTCTCTCTTATTACATATTGCAAAAGATATGAGCGCAGCTTCTAGTTCATAGAATTATTTCCATCATACCACAAGCTAAGAAAATACAGGCTGTCCATAAAGTCCCAGTACCATTACAAGTATTCATTGCTCATAATGGTACTGGGACTTTATGGACACCCTGTACAGTACCATTAATATCACTCAGTCATTTCTTTTTTCTAACAGCACAGAACAGTTCAAACAATTGTTTAAATGGATACGAGAGGTGTTGCCAATAATCCAAATTTCTTTTGTGTCTGTATAAAGAAAACCAATCACGTATCTGGATTTTCCAGACCATAAAACTCACTCTGGTAAAAAGTTTAGAAACACAACACCTCCAAATTTACTACAATGCTGTATTTTGAGCAGATCAACGCGAATTTCAATGCAAGATGAATTGCTATATATATTGCAATTTCCTCACGATATATTGGCTTCCACAAAGTGTTGAACGTCCGTTAAGTTAAAGACAGTTATCTGGTTTGCAAATGAGGTGGCCAATTGCTACATCATGGGAAATGAGTTATATTTCCAAGTTTGATCGAGCGGTAATGCGTATTTTTTTGTTGATTATATTTTTCATGTTTCAATTCTGTATATTTGTTCGCAAATGAGATTATATTTCATGGCAATTCAATGCAAGAAAATCGCCATGAAGAGATTCCTTTACTCGTTCATTTTTTTTATTTTTTCAAATCTGTTTGCTGACGCTACTTTTCAAAAGGTTGCCAAAGAAAAAAAGAAGTTAATTGACAACAACCTGAAAACAATAGGAAACTTTTTGTCTTATTCCTCTGGAAATTGATATCTGAGCATCGAAGCCTCAAATAATGACTAGGGTCTAAATATTTACTCCAAACAAAATGTTATTTGAATCTTTTGATGTTTATCGATCGTTCGAAAATTATTCATTTTCGGCCTCTGTGACCCAGTCCATATACCCAGTGTAGGTTACCTATACCCTTTAACACCTAACAACACCCACGGGTACCCTTGAGACAAGGGCCTGCGTTGGCATAAGGACTTTTTAATCTGATGCAGCCACCAACCAACCAAGCAGGTTTTATTTCTGTATATTGACCGCTGGTGTGTTTGTTTGTTTGTATGGTGTTTTTACGTTGCATGGAACCAGTGGTTATTCAGCAACGGGACCAACGGCTTTACGTGACTCTCGAACCAGGTCGAGAGTGAACTTCCATCGCCAGAAGACGCTGGTGTGGCACAGATGTCCTCTTCAGAGATTCCCCGGTGCTGACATTTAAACTGCCAATTTAGAGGAAATCGAAGGTTAATGAGTCGACATCTGCGATGAAGAACAAAAAACGTCTTCTGCCTCCAGTGGCAGCCATTAAGCACAAAAAACACCCGACTGCTGATAATGAGCGCCAGATGAAAGGACCGGAACTCGTTTGTCTCGCTGATATAATTGCCTTTGTTGACAAGCACAAAATTGCACTTCCTGAATGACGTGAAAAGGGATGACTATTTCCAGTTTCATTTTAATATATTCATACATCACTGGCACGAATGAGACACGCGGAAGGAACAGATCATCGAGTGGTTTCATGGGGAAATTTGCGACTCTTGATTCAGTACACATTTGGTTATGTAAATCCTGCAATATCAGTTCGTTACTTTATTTGCATTGGTTCTCAATCTTTTCTTTTTCTTTTTTGTGATGGCACCATAACTAATGTAATAATTACCGTGACACCCCTTCTTCACCATACGCCATATCGCAATGAATTAACTGCTTATTTAATGAATAAAATTATTATCCATACACAAACCAAATTCAACACACCGTCTATACAGAAACATACTGTACAAACACAAAGCGCACCAGACTATAGTAGATTCACATCACCCGTGCATCTGATATCTAGGCCACTCCCTGACAACGCTCCTGATGGGTGTTGATAAGCCAATCATCACTGGGCTGGAAAACTCTCCGTCTCTCGAGAGAGTTCACATAGGCAGGAATGGTGGTCTATCTCTCCTGAGGGATACGTCTTTCAAAAGTGTCCCTCAGGAGAGGTAGAGCATACATCCTGCTAATGTGAACTCTCTCGAGAGCGGAGAGTTCCAGCCCTGTGATTGGCTTATGAACAGCCAATCAGAGCGTCATAAGGGATTGGCCTAGATATCAGATGCACGGGTGATGTGAATCTACTATAGTACTAGACATGGCGGAAGCTCCTTGGGACGCCGTGTTTAGTACTAGTCCCTCGGGGATCAAAGTATTATACACACCCATTTCTATATTGTGTGATAGATAAATTATATTGACCAACTCCTCGGAGTTGGTGACGTGTAGATAACATGTCAAAATAGCACCGTATTTTCATTATTGCTCTCTTTAGGAACCTCGCAAAAACTTCATAAAAAACTTCTGCGTGAGACCTAGGTATATTTTCTTTACTCATATTTTACCTGTATAAAAATAGATATATTTTTTTGGTTGTCATGTCATGTTTGTACATATTTAACAAGAAGGATCTCCGCTTCACGTTTGCTCCATCATTCCTCACAAAACTGTGACCGACCATTTCAACTAGATTTGTAGGTAAGAGAAAGTCGTCATTACTGACACTCTCTAGTCTCATAAACTTCCCACCGCCCACAACCTTCAAAGATAACAAAACCTATCACAAACCCCAACTGAAATCATTTCGCTAGTCAAAGCAAGAAGCTTTTAAGGACATCAAATCATAAAAAAATAAGTTGTTGCAGGATACGAATATGAACATTCATCGCTTACATAAAGAATATGATACTGCATGGTGAACGGAACGCATTAACCGAGATCTTGTATTTGTTTTGGAACTCTGTGTTTGCAAGACTAAAAAGAAAGACAGTTAAAGTCAAGTCTGATTCATATAACTCAAAGATAAGATGTAATAATTTGATATCATAGCTTTCTCGTGGTCTTAAATGGAAAAATAAAGTACTGCAGTAGTAAATATGTAATAATATTGCCTTATACAGCAAGCTTTCGCTAAACTCTATCATTGGCACAAAGCTTCCTATATTATTGTCAATAACATACATACTGCGGACTTTAATTTTTCATAAAATATAATGTTACATTATTAGTGATCTTGTGCTCATGACACCGATTAGAAGTTGCTATCAGTGGATATGAGGCAATGATTGGCAACGGCTGCTCTGCTATGTTTCTGATACGCATTGATGATCACTCGCGATATTGATTACCTTTTGCATTGAAGGCCCCTCATCTACATAGGATCCACAAAGCCCTAATGTCCAAAATTACTGATTCATACTAAAACGGTCAAATGGTCACTTAGCCATGCAAGCAGATTCAGGAATGAGACTCATCATATGCCGGCTTCATCGCTCATCAATCTGAAACCTATTTGTAATTCACAGTCATCGATTTTGCAAAATAGCGAAGGATAAAATGTCGTCAACGACAGATATTTGGAGAAACACTGCTACAACAAGTGTCTGAATCGTAAACCGAATCTCCTGACGAGTTTCTCGTCATAATTTCTTCTTTCGTGGAAGTTTTCAGTTTCTGGCAAAGAGGAACTTGATTTGAAGTGCAATTTTCCACCAGGAAACATCCCTCGAGAATAGATATTATTACATAATACGAGTGTATTTATCATTAAGCTCCGTGCGTTTTCTCGAAATCTTAAGATTATTCGGCATTATCATGTATGATATACTCGTTTATTGTTCCCAGTCCCTCTCTCTCTCTCTCTCATCTCTCTCTCTCTCTCTCTCTCTCTCTCTCTCTCTCTGTCTCCACCTCCAACATACTGTGAGAAGCACGGTCAAAAATGCTGCGATCCAATGAAAAATTCAGTTAACACATTTATGAGACCGCAGCTCTCGCTTCAAAGTCTCTTCCTGGACAATTCAAGATTAAACTTTCTTTGTAGAGTTCTTTTTCAATTCAACGTCACTTTGCAATCATTCTCCGATTCTTCGAAGCGCCACTGAAGAAAAAATCCTGAAGATTTAGGTATGGTGTTTTCATTCACATTATGTGATATCGCTTTGCTGACTTTAACCTATTATTTTATACATACATATATATATATATATATATATAATATATATATATATATATGCGAATACCACAGGAAAATGATAGTCAGAAATCCAAGCGCTTTCGTGTTTACTAAGACATTGGTAATGTCTTAGTAAAGACGAAAGCGCTTGGATTTCTGACTATCATTTTCTTGTGGTATTCGCTTATTTAATGAAGTCACGTGCATCTACTGTGATTTTTAAGCATACATATATATATATGTGTGTGTGTGTGTGACTGGTAAAAATGCTGTTACACAGAATTCCATCTAACATATTTTGGCGATTTTATGAGCCCCTTTTATTAGATATATATATATATATATTTGTTGACCGATGGTTGATAAGCGAATATGATGAGCTACGACATTCTTTGAAACGTATATGTTATCATCATTTTGACTCTCTGTGGAAACAGAGGAAATCTTAAAAGGACAGATTCAGCTTTAGCTCCAAAAATGTTGACACAATCACTGGGATGGTGCCGAGTGGAAGTCGCTGCCTAAGCAGAACAGACCACGTCCTATGTCCGTGCATAAGTGGAAGCAAGAATCTGGTTTTGAGTAGATTTTATGGGTGTGATAATGAGCTGTTATGACGTCACGTTCTATTCCAGTGCAATGAACTTGTGACGAATCAGTACGTCATCTTGAATGGGAGCGTCTTGTGAGAAAGTTCTTACGTGGGTTCGTGTGGTCTGTTCCTCTACATAATGGGAAAGTGAAATGATTGGGCTCTTAGAAGCAGCCCCGATTTAGAACAACCATGTCATATTTTGTTGTGAGTGATTAGTGCTGAAATGGTAAGAATACTTTTAAGCCTAGGAATAACGTTCACTTTTTATTTTTTTATTTTTAAACCTTTATTTCAGAGACATTCTTTCCATATTGACGTTTTTGATTTATGTCATTTTGGGTTTGTTTGCAATTTATTTATATGGGATCCTTATTTATTCTAGACGTTTCTGGTCCTGGAAAACCGGGAAGTGTGGGAGTTTCCCCTGATGAGTGGTGTTACTTATAAGACTGTGTTATGACTCTCCTAGTGCCTATTTTATACTAAACTAATGTTAGTTATTGTAGAGAAAGAGGTGGACGGGTTTGGTTCGATCCCCAGGGTTATTGGGATAACGGTAATGAATTATTTGGATTTTGAATTTTGACGTATTCTGTTAAAAATTTTGTTTCTTGAGAACCTGATTTATTTAGTTAATCATTTTGTTCTTAAATAAATGCATATTTGTAGTTCGCGCCTCCTGATTTAGTTACCTTAGGTAATTGTGTGATATCGGTTGGATTGATTGAGAGAGAGAGAGAGAGAGAGAGAGAGAGAGAGAGAGAATTTCACCTCACACACACACACACACACACACACACATATATATATATATATACATATATATATATATATATATATATATATAAGATATATATTATATATATATAGATATAGATATAGAGATAGAGATGACGAGAGAGAGAGAGGAGAGAGAGAGAGAGAGAGAGAGAGAGAGGCTACAATTGCAAAGTATGGAATCATAATAGATAAGACCAAGCTACTGACAATTCATTATTAATAGAAATCATTGTCTTGCGATGAACGTTTTTCTTTCACTATACAGGAAAAGACAAGTGAACGATAAGATAAATGTAATTAGCATTAATCAGCTTACCTTTAACAGGTTACCCACTTTGTTAGAAAAAAAAATCTGGCACATCCTAAAGTCAAAGGTTGATTTCAGACGAGTGATTAATGATTCCTTTATTGATCATTAGTTATTTTCTTTAATCTTCGTCAGGCGGCTCATATAGTACATTCTGGTCGCTTTCCGTTTTCTGTGAAAGAACACTATTGTGCCGGCTTTGTCTGTCCGTCCGCACTTTTTCTGTCCGGTCTCAAATCTTAAAAACCAAAGAAGTTAGAGGGCTGCAAATTGGTATGTTGATAATCCACTCTCCAATCATCAAACACACCAAATTGCAGCCTTCTAACCTCAGTAATTTTTAGTTTATCTAAGGGTAAAGTTAGCCATAATATTGAGTATGGCAACGATATAGGCCAGGCCACCACCGAGCCGTTGTTAGAATTTCATGGGACGCGGTTCAGACAGCATTATACCGAGACCACTGGAAGATAGGTGCATTTTCGGTGGCTTTGATTATACACTGTACAGAAAACTGGTATTGCGACATCGATGAGTGATACTTTCTTCTCGATTTTGTTAATCAGTATCAAGTATCACCCTACGTACTAACTGTTATTTTTTTTTTTCTTTTGTCTATCACAGTCCTCCAGGAGTGACAGATTGCTGGGGATTCAAGTGACAATAGGGAACTCTAAAATCCTAATTATCAATGTTTATATGCCATGGGAAAATAACAATAATTTTGATCATTACTGCATGATCCTAGGGGAGTTACACAGTATTATTCATGATTCTCCAGCTGATCATATTTGTATAATAGGGGACCTTTAATTCACACCCCACAAAACAATTTTATAATGAACTTACTCGCTTCTGTCAAAATCATGCTCTCCAATTAGCGATGTTATGCTCCTCCCTCCCTCCTCTTATTCATATGTACATAATAGAGCGGACGCTATTACAACTTCCTGGCTGGACCACTGCATCACATCCCCACAACTCATGATTCTATTATGACCTGCAATATTCGCTATGACCTTGCAACGGGCTACGATCACATCCCATTACAGTGTCATTCAGTACCCCATCCCTCCCTACCGTGAACCCCCTAACTGACCACCCACCAGCGGTAAACTGGGATTTTAAAAACCAAGAGAAAACCACCGATACTTTAGAACGACCACGGAAACCAGATGCGGTCAATAGTTCAACCGGCAGACGCCTTACTTTGTACTAACACAAATTGTAGAAATGACCACCACAGAGGGATCTGAATGAATTCTATTCGAACATAATCTCCGCTTTGCTTGCTTCGGGAGGACTGCCTACAGATTTCGTCAAGGTAATTCTCGTAATATTCCTGGATGGAATGACTTGGTTAAAGATCTGTATACATACTCACGAGAAATGTTTTTAACTGTGGAGGCAAAATGGTAGCCCCAGGGAAGGGCACACTGCATTGCTAATGAGACAGGCGAGAGCGCAGTTCAAAACTTGCTCTTAAGCACTGCAGGTTATATGAAAACAACTAAGAGCCGATGCAATGTCTAGAAACTTAGAATCTGGTGATTATCCTCGTCTCTGGAAAGATATCCTCTTTTAAAAATCCCAAAAACTAAAAAGCTATCACAGAGAGTAGGGGAAGCAGTCGGAGACGATGCTATTGCAAATATGTGGGGCGATCACTTCAACAATATCCTGAATTGCATAAATGATCAAGATTCCGAAGGGATGTAGATAACCTCCTTACTGACAACATTCAATTTCATTTTGCAGACCGTTTTACGCCAGGTAACATCAGCGATGCCATAAACAGCCTACCTAATAATAAATCGCCCAGCTGTGATGGTCTTACTGCAGAGGGCCTTCAAACTCTGCCATCCGATAATTTACATTTTTGCTAGCTGCCCTATTCAATGCGTGCATAATTCATCGGTTTTGCCTTCCAGACTCCCCTACTCTTAGTTCACTTGATACCATTAATCAAAAACAAGCTAAAGGATGCAGCTGACCCTGGCAACTACCGGCCGATTGCAATCACAACGATCGCATCGAAGATACTTGAGTCTGTTCTTCTAGTGAGACTTCTCCCCTTTCTACACACCACTGACAACCAGTTCGGGTTTAAAGCAAACCACTCAACCGACACCTGCTTCTACATACTGAAAGAATTGCTGAACTACTACCTATCATCAGCCTCTCCTGTTTTTCTTTGTTTTGTGAGAAAAGCATTTGACAGAGTAAACTACCTGAAGCTCTTCCTGAAACTGCATAAAAGGGGCACACCCCTATATCTAATTGGCATTTTACATTGCTGGTTCTCCAACCAGCAATTCTGTGTCAAATGGGGAAACGTATTATCTTACACCTTCGGCTCCTAAACGGGCTTCGGCAAGGGGGGGGCATTCTCTCTCCATACTGTTTAATACGTACACAGATGCCTTGAACGTCAAACTGAACTCGCTCCCAATCGGATGCACTGTCAATGAAACAACTATAAACAACCTCTGTTACGCCGACGATATGGTTCTGATTTCCCCAGCAGTGCAAGGTTTTCCAAACGATCATCGACACTTGCCGCAATATGCAGAGGAATTTGTATAATAACTACAACGAACCAAGACCACATGCATGAGGCTGCTCCCGAGATCGCTTAAGCATATGCAGAACCTCAAATTTTCCTCGGAAACCATCGGCTGGAATTTGTGCACGAATTTCCGTACTTGGTCACATTATCACCGACGACCTAAAAGATCGGCAGACATTGAACAGAGGCGTGTAAACTATGTGCAGCGGGCAACATGATTGCAAGGAGGTTTTGCCTTCTGTCACCGAGACGTGAAACTGCTGCTCTTCCGATCGTACTGCTATCGTATCTATGGGTGTTCCCTCTGGACGAACTATACCCGAGAGCCCATGCGACGCATCACTGTAGTGCACAATGACATTCTGAGACGCCTCACAAACACTCCCCGCTACCACTCCGCCACACAGATGTTCATAGAAAACCACCTGGACAATTTAAAAATCATTGTTAGGCGAACACTGTCCAGTCTGGTAACCCGAGTGAGAAACAGCAGCAACTCGCTCATACAAAGCATCCTAAGGAGTGAAGCAAGAAGAAAATCAAAATTGTGGGAAAGATGGGAAAATGAAGCCTTTGTCCCCTAAAGGACTTAATCTCTGTATTGGCAAGATGTCATCTGCAGTTTTTGTCATTATTACATTTATTGCTGATATTTTAATTTTTCATTATTACTGTGATTACTATCAAGTTAAAGTTTTATTTACATTTAATTTATGTATTAAGCCCTCTGAACCTGACTACTGTAACCACCTAAGGTCTCTAGTTAAAATTTGAGTATATAATATATGCACCATCTGTTATTACTCTCAATGCATATTTTTTTTTTCTCACCAATATTATTACTGTTATTACCAGTATGATGATTACTAGCTTTTATGCTACCTCAGCTACCTTGTGGATAAGTGCCGATTATTCATTTCTTTTTCTATTTTATCATGTCACATGTATCTAGATTGTGTTTGCTACTGTCTGTATTTTGTATATTCAATGTATATGGCCCCGAGCCGAAATAAAGCATATTATTATTATTATTATTATTATAGTGTGGGGTTCCGGGTTGCATCCTGCCTCCTTAGGAGTCCATCACTTTTCTTACTATGTGTGCCGTTTCTAGGATCACACTCTTTTGCATGAGTCCTGGAGCTACTTCAGCCTCTAATTTTTCAAGATTCCTTTTCAGGGATCTTGGGATCGTACTTAGTGTTTCTATGATTATGGGTACAATTTCCACTGGCATATCCCATATCCTTCTTATTTCTATTTTCAGATCTTGATACTTATCCATTTTTTCCCTCTCTTTCTCTTCAACTCTGGTGTCCCATGGTATTGCGACATCTATGAGTGATACTTCTTGATTTTGTCAATCAACGTCACGTCTGGTCTATTTGCACGTATCACCCTATCTGTTCTGATGCCATAGTCCCAGAGGATCTTTGCCTGATCGTTTTCTATCACTCCTTCAGGCTGGTGCTCGTACCACTTATTATTGCAAGGTAGCTGGCGTTTCTTGCACAGGCTCCATTGGAGGGCTTTTACCTCTGAATCGTGCCTCTTTTTGTACTGGTTCTGTGCAAGTGCCTTACATTCGCTTGCTATGTGGTTTATGGTTTCATTTTTCGTATTGCACCTCCAACATGTGGGAGAGATGTTATTTCTATCTATCGTTCTTTGAAAATATCTGGGCCTGATCGTGTGACGTTGTTATCATTCCTTCAATTTCCTTCTTGAGCTCTCCCCTCTATAGCCACTGCCTTATGTATTGTCCGCGCAGTGGTTTGTTATGCCATTCCTCTGTTCTGTTTGTCATTCTCCTGTCTCTGTATATTTCTGGGTCTTCGTCTACTTTTATCAGTCCTTCTTCCCATCCACTCTTGAGCCCCTCGTCTTCAATGGGGTTTTCAGATATTGCCCAGTGCTGCTGTTTCTCGATTCCTTGACACAGTCCTCTATACTTAGTCAGTCCCCTGCCCTCCCTTCCTTTTTTTTCCCCCTTTTTCCCTTTTTTTTTTTCCTTCTTTGTTTTTTTTTTTTTTTTGTTCCTTTTTTTTTTTCCCTGTTATGTATAGTCCCTGGTCCGTATTTTCCTCTTGGGTGTAATGCTTTGTTTATTGTCATATGTTTCCTCGTTTGCCGGTCTATGCTGCAGAGTTCTGCCTTCGTCCATTCCATTAATCCTGCGCTGTCTGATTACTGGCACTGCCCATGTCTTTATGGCTTTTATCATATTTCCGGCGTTGAGTTTTGACTTGAGTATCGCCTTAAGTCTCTGCATATATTCTTTCCTGACCGTGTCCTTCATCTCTTGGTGTTTTATATCCCCTCCTTCCATTATTCCCAGGTATTTGTATCCTGTCTCATTTAAGTGTTTGAGGTTGCTCCCATCTGGTAGCTTTATCCCTTGAGTCCTTGGTACTTTGCCCTTTTGTATGTTGACTAAGGCACATTTTTCTATTCCAAACTCCATCCTGATGTCCTCGGACACAATCCTTCCAGTCAGGATTAGGGTATCTATATCCTTGATGCTCTTACCATACAGCTTGATGTCGTCTATGAACATCAGATGGTTAATTCTGTTGCCTCTTTTCTTGAGTTGGTACCCATCATCCACCTTCTGCAGTACTTTTGTCATGGGAATCATGGCTACTACGAAGAGTAGTGAGGAGAGTGAGTCGCCCTGGAAGATCCCTCTCCTGATGTTAACCTCTACTAGTCTTATTCCAGAGCGTGTAAGTATTGTATTCCAGTTGCGCATTGTATTTTTGAGGAAGCCGATGGTGTTTTCCTCTGCCCCATATATTTTCAGGCATTCTATTAACCCTGTGTGTGGTATCATGTCGAATGCTTTCTTATAGTCAATCCATGCCATGCTTAGGTTGGTTTTCCTTCTCCTACTGTTCTTCATTACCATTTTGTCTATCAGGAGCTGGTCTTTTGTGCCCCTACACTTCCTTCTGCAGCCTTTCTGTTGGTGGTGAAGGTGTTAGCATCCTGTAGGTAGTTGTATAGCCTTTCACTGAGGATACCTGTTAGTAACTTCCACATTATTGGTAGGCCTGTAGTTTACTAGCTATATTTCCCTTACTCTTGTCTTTCTGTACTAAGGATTTTGTTTTTTTTTTCTTACTGTGGTCATCCATATGGGCGCAGGGTGATTTGTAATACAATGCTGGAGTTGTTCTGCTATTTGTGGGTGTAGGGGGGCTTGAAGTTTTTTGAGCCAGTATCCATGGACTTCATCGGGAACCTGGGGCTTTCCAGTTGGGCATTTTATTATTATTATTATTATTATTATTATTATTATTATTATTATTATTATTATTATTATTATTATTATTATTATTATTATTATTCCAATTCTCCTTGAATCTTTTCTCTATATGATTTTACAAGGTTCCTGAAACGTACCTTATAGGTAGGTTTTACCTTGACTTATTTATTGATGTAGAAGGTTTATGTAACCTCCAAAGCCTTAAAATCAACTTTTCTATAGCTTTCAAAAACTACTATAGATGTCTCCGGCCTTCAGAAATCGACTTATCTTGAGGTATTATTTGATTTATGATTGACCTTTACGTATTTGCAAAGTCTTCGGAACGAAGTGCTTATTTATTCCATATAGAGTTATCAGTCAGGGGGAAGGAAATAACTTTCATGAAATGTTACTTTATTTTCTCTGTGGGCACTCAGGATACAAGACATAAATTATCAGGTTACAAAAAATGATCAGTTAGCATTTGGTATAAAACTGAGAAAGAAGGGCACATTCATTATGATCCTGGCAACCTTTGACTGGACCGATTCCTTGTACTATTAACCTACGATTGTGCTCATAATTCTGAAAAGAACAGAAGAAGAAAATAAGAAATGTGAGAGTGAATTATTGCTTCATTTATTTTTCCTAAATACCAGATATAATAATCTCATTTACCTCTGCTATAGACGCCTATTACTCTGGCGTAAAATGCACATTTCTTTTTTATCAAAAACTACAAAATACAGGAAAGCTGGATGTAAATTACTTCAAATGTGCAGACCTATTGAAATGCCTGTCAGTTATCTCTGCTTATTATACTGAGGAAAATTGTTTATGGTCTAATGTTCATTGAATTATCTGAGATCGTACAAAGACCCTAGATAAATCATCCATTTCATGGACTGGCACAAGTATGAATAACAAATGGTTTTTGCCTCTTGGAAAATTCAGATTGACAGTATTACTTAGGATGATTTCCCAAATTAAGGTCGTACTCCCCTGTGTGAAAATGCTGCTAACCCCCAACATCATCAACCCTAATGTTGATGGAAAAGAATTGTTAGGGTTATTGCTGTACAAAAAACTAGAACCTCAGGGAAGATGACGCTTTCCTGTAAATTGGACGTTAGGTCACTTTCACCAATTACAATTCTTTTTCTAACTTCTTTCATGGTTTCCATATCTGTATAAAAGTGTATAAATGTCTGTTTTCTTTAATTTTTTTTTAGTTTTTTGATGAATCATTGCAAATTTACCATTTTTAGTTTAATTGAACCATATTCATTTTCCCACTGTTGAAGATAGATTTTTGTTCAATCTATAATCTGTCTACATGTCTGGTGAGAACAATAGTATTATCAAATCAAATACTAACAATATAATACACTGTTGGTGCGCTGTTGTGTTCTAACCTTCATTATAAAGCTCCATTAGTTTTCGTTTTTGCGTGTAGTTTGGTTCTAACTTTCATTAAAAGCTCCATCTCCATTTTTGTGTGCAGTTCTGTTCTAACTTCGTTATAAAGCTGCATCTCTTTTTTTGTGTAGTTTGGTTCTAACTTTCATTATAAAACTGCATCTCCTTAGTGTGTGTAGTTCTATTTTAACTTCATTGTAAAGCTGCATCTCTTTTTTGTGTGTAGTTTTGTTCTACTTTCCTTATAAAGCTGCATACCCTTAAAGGGGAATAAACTTTTTATCTTTTGAGATTAATTCCAACTTCATTCTAATCTACTCCCTTTGGACTACAAAGATAAGTCGTCTCTGAATAGCGTTCCTTTTCCTGACACTCATGAGTCAGAACCATTTTTCAACTAAATTGTATTTCATTCCAGTTACTAAACTGATCTTAGTTAGCGTAGGTAAATGGAGTGGAAAAGATTCAGATTAGTTAAAAAAAAATAAATAGATTGCATCCCGTTCTAGATCCACACACACACACACACACACATATATATATATATATATATATATATATATATATATACACACACACATATATATAATATATATATATATATATATATATATATATATATATATATATATATATATATATATATATATATATATATATATGTGTGTGTGTGTGTGTGTGTGTGTGTGTGTGCGTGTGTGTGTGTGATATATATATATAAGATTTTTCTAGAAAACAACATATCCAATCTAAATAAAAAACTTCCCAAAATATTGTAAATATTGCCAAAATTGTAGGTCGACTTTCAAGTCTATAAAAGCACTTTTAATCATCAGGCCTGCTTCGTTAAAGCTCTTATTGGTATAACAGGTTAGTCTTGGGTAGTGCCATAGCCTCTGTACCTTGGTATTCTACTTCTCTTGGATTCGAGTTCGCCTGCTGGATTGTATACTCGAGCAGACTTTTCTGCTAATTTTATCTTCCTGTATGGAAAAGCTTCATAGGAGGCCTGAGGATGTCTGGCATTTTACCAAAAGGCTGTCTCATCTTTATCCTTCATCTTCGGCTTTCTCTGTCAAAACCATGGCAACTGTCCGGCCTACAGTGGAAGAAACTTTCCTTGAGGATCTTTTACCCCAGATGATGTGATTTTCTGGTTTCTGTTTAGGTAATGAATTCTGCAGGACGAGTCTAGAATTTAGTGTTTCTTTTGACCATGTCAGTCACGAGACCATATTTTTCAAACCAATTAATTTCTTTTGGTTACTTGAATGCCTGCGTCTCGTGACATAATACAAACCTCTCACCTATTAAGTCATTGACATCAATAGACCTGTTGAGATGCCGCAATCCACACTGCACAGAATTAGATTTTTTTCAATTCATTAATGTAAAACTGTGGAACAGTCATCCTGGTAGTGTCATGGTTTCAAATGCTCCTAAGTTTATGAGACATTATGGTGAAATTTTATAGTGACATGAATCATGGCCAAAGTTCTTACTCCCATTGCCGTTTTTAGATGCATATCTTAAGTCCTTATTGGTACATCTTTCTATTTCTGTTTTTTTCGCCTATTAGATTTGTACTTTCTAACTTACATCCCTTCCATTCAGTGAAAGCTTCAGTTGATATTGAACGGTTTGTTGTCCCTTAACACAAAAAATGTGTAAATATTAACAAAAAGAAGTCTGCAGATGGAGTGAGGTACTTTTGAAAAAGATCATCTGATAGCTATATTCACAAGGAAGAAAGGAGTCTAATATGAAGCTAATGCTCCGAAAGCATGACCTTATATAAAAGAAAAATAAGACAGATGAATTAAAATCTTAATGATGTAATAGAAAGAAGAAAGAATCTTGTTGATATATACATAAAGTCACTATTACTTACCTAGGGTAGTTTCAAAATGACCATAACCATTATTATCATAGGTCATATCCTGTATAGTAAGAGCTGATGGTTGCACTCTGGAATACTGAACAGGAGTTTCTCTCTTGTAACTGAAGGAGTGTTCAGCAACCGAATCTTTATGAAACTGGTAATCCCCTTGTGGAGACGGTGTTAAATAACTGTGCTCACTTTGTGAATGGGTTATTGGATTGCTTGAAAGGCTCTGTGGAGGTCCATGTTGATGAAAGAGTTGAGGAGTTGATGATCTCGTGGAATGAGTGACTCTGTGAAGTTTAGGAGACTCTAGGTCTTCAGAATGATACCGTCGCATTTTACGAGGCAAACTATGAAATATTTGCTGTGGGACTGCAGGGACTTGATGCCCTAGATATTGGTATTGGGCATGCTTATTGTGCAATTGGGGGTATTCTTCATATTTAGGCTGATGGAGATGGAACTGAGACTGATGACAGCAGGGAAATGTTTGATGAAACATGGTGGTTTCTGATGTTGGACAACATGGCGCATCGTGTTCTCTGTGGTTGAAAAGCTGCCTTTCTGGAAACTTTAGATTTTCATTGAGTTGTTGATGCTGGTGATGATTATCTGGGGCTTCACTTACTCCAGCGTGATGATGCTGTCCTAAATGTTGCTGCTGCACATGGTGATGATGTTCTGAGTGCAGCAGATGGCAATGCTGATCTTGATTATGATAATGGTGATGGGCAGGATCATTCTGATGGTCTACATTCTGTTGACGTTCTTGGTAGTGGTGATCAGGCCACTGATGAATGATTCGATGATGATCCGGTGTATTTTCTGTGGATTGCCGTTGATGATCTAGTTTAGGGCAGTGTTGCTGTGACATTTGTCGTTGCTGAAGATTCTGATGTTGTAAATGCTGCAAATACTCACGTTTCTGTTCCTCTTCATGTTGTTGCTGAATATGTGGCTGACCGTGATATATGACCTGTGACGTGAGTTTAGTGGAGCAACAAATGTTGGAAAAAGAAGGGCCTGAGCATGGTTTATTAGCTATGGCTTCCCTTCTGATATCATGACAAGAAGACGTTAATCTTTCTGACTTATGAATAGCTGCAGGGCATCTTGCGTTGCCCTGATGCACGTTGCTTTTAGGTGCGTGAGATCTGAACCCACGTGCTTGCCCTTGAATGCCTTTGTAAGAGGAGTCACTATGATTTGACGACAAAGAGATTCTGTCTTCATTATCCTCAAGTTGACTCACTGTCCTTTCACAACTCTGCAGACGAGTCAATGAAGGGCATAATGTGGGGCTTTTGGGGCACACATCAGGGATGTCTGGAGACTGAACCCTTACCTTCATCCTTCTAAAAATGTTGTCATCTAGACCGTGTTGTGATTCTCCAGGTGTCATAAATTCATTAAAATTGGTCAGAGATTTTGAAGACTGGGATTTTCGTGCTGCTAAATTCAATCCTCCATTGATCAAGTCACTTCTGTAATTACTTAGAGGACTGGCTGTGCTGATGAAGTAATCAGAAGTTGGTATTGTTGTTAGAGGAGTTTCTTCCTGTTTCTGATACTCTGATAGTTCTGTCATGAGACTGTGAGTTGTTGAGGAGAATCTTCTTTCTTCTTCACCCATTGGAGACTGACTAATGAACTAAAGGAAAAATATGAAGAAAAACTAAGCAGAATAAGGATTGATAACTGATGAATCACAAATAACCAGCTTATAGTAATGATTATGTATTTGAGCAATCTATAATACCATCCCTTTTCTAAATATAAAGGAAAAGTTTATTTATTTCCATCTTCAGAGTAAAAACAGCTGAATTAGCTTAGGCTGAAACGAAATTCTGATGTAAACGTTTGGAGAAATGTAGCTATTCATGACTAATATGGCAACTTCAGTCAGTTTCTTACCTGATAATGCACTTGAGATGATATAGAGTCTATGCTTCCAGTTCTCCCGGTCTCAAGGTCCAAGCCAGGTGTCCAAACAGGCCCATAAGCTTCAGAAACAGCTGCTTTATATGAGGATGCCCCAGAAGAAGTAGTGAAATGACTGGTCATTCATTAGCTACATGTTTTGTTCATTAGTTTGGTTATGCTCTTTAAAGATAGGATTTCATAAACTCATTCAGTAACTAAGAGAGTAAAGCATGCCAGAATTATGCTTGCTTATGAATTGCACATATTTACCATTCTGCATTCTTTTTTTTTAATGGGATCGAGTGGTTATCAGGATATACGCCACTGTGATTGTAAGGGTTACAAGAAGATTCATTACTTAGAGTGGATCTCTCCTTGACAGTGACCCCAAGGGTTTTAACCCGGTATGTATCCACTTTTACGGCGTGTTAAGCACAAGCCCGTTGAGGATGACTGTAAAAACATGAACAAAAAACTATGAATATCATAAAGATAATGACCCACAAGAAATATTAGTCATAGATATCGACCCTCAAACTTTGTGGGGGTCACTACCCAGGAAAGAAACCTCATAGTAAGATTTAATTCCTAACTCCCAGAAGAAAAATATACTCAATAATTTGTAATGTACTTCTTTCTTTGTCGTAACTATTCTTTCAAATAGTCAATCGCAGTTCTATGACCAAATTCTTTATTATTCTAAAGTGATCATATGTTACAGAATGAAGCAATTGTGACATGGATTTCTTTCCCTGTATTTTACAACATACTCAGAGATTAGTAAGACAATGTCAACGTGTTTTTGTTTATTACTTTATAAAATACAACCTAATAACTAAAGGCCGGCACTAACACTCATGTATACTTAAGCAGTTATGCCTGCACAGTCAACCTGTGAACCCACTAACGTTCAGTTATGCCTGCGTAGTTAAGCCTGTCAGGCAAAACTGAAAGTTTGGAGGTTCAGTTTTGCCTGCTCAGGCCGAATGTGCAGGCATACCTGCGCCGGTAGAACAGTGTTAGTGGCGGTTTTAAGCCTGTGCAGACAAAACTGATCGTTAGTGGGTTCATTTTTGCCTGCTCAAGCCGACTGTGCAGGCATACCTGTGCAGGTAGAACCGAGCGTTAGTGGCGCCATTAACATACCATCAATACTAGCCATTTAGTGAATCATGTAGCATACAATAATAGACACTAAGTGGATACGCCTTTCTCTGTTTCAGACAACGATTTCTGAAACTGCAAGGGAAACTTGGCAACATTTACCTGAAGTGTTCCTCTTCAGAACGAAGCGCTTGACGAAGCAGACGATGATGCTGACGTTCAGAACCATCAAGGCTGCGCCAGTCAGAGACGTAAGGAACAGTGTCAGGAGAGGAACACCCGGCTGACTGTTGCTGCTGCTGCTGCTGCTGCTGGCAACTTCTTTTACAACTCCTGCAGGGATGGAAATAATCAGAGTTTTATTCTTCACTGAATGTTCAGCAGAAAGGAAAAAGAATCTGGGGCTTACCCATGGAGGAGGAATTAGAATCTCGTTTTTTGTGAAGGGAAATGTTAGTAATCAGGATAAAACAGAAGTGAGGGAATAAACTGATGTATCTCAGGAAGAGAAACATTAGGAATTCGGAAAGAACACTCAAGGTAGCATTGCGAAGGAAGGAAGGAATATAGAATCTGGCCAGTGCTGGGACCTATGATGCTATACAGCGCTGAAAAGGAAATTACCAGCGAAAAGGTTTTAGAGGTGTAACGGTAGGAAAACCTCCCAATTGCACTGTGAAATAATTGTTAGACAGAGTGGAAAGTAAGATGGAAGAAAAGGAATATGAATGAACGTACAGAAAAAGCAGCGAAAGAGGTTCCAGCTAGGGGCCAAAGGGACGCTGCAAAGAACCTAAGTAATGCCTTCGGTGCAGTTAAGTTACGCAGGGTAGAATTAAGAGGTTCGAGAGTCGAGGAAAACAAACGTAATACGGATGTTAAAGTACAATATTATTCCAATTGTTATTGCAAGGGTATTTCTCTTGAAGATGCTTCTGTGCGTCTTACCTGGCACTGGAATCTGAGCACTTGAAGAGGTGTAGTTAGACCTTCCCTGAGCGTTGTGTGATTGGATTAGGAACTCGTAAACTGTACCAGGCGTCAGTCCTTGGATCTCCGCCGCGGTGACATCGGCTCCGGTGACATCCTCTCTCTGCTCAAATGAAATCCCAGTCACAAAGAAACAATTCAGTTCTAGGTGAAGAATGATACTAAGGATACAAGAGCTTTCTAATAGGTTAGACAAGTTAAAACTTTCCTATGCCTACCCAGAAACGACTGAAGTGATATTGTAGCCATTTATACTTATGCAGTCGCTAAGCACCAGTATCCGCTAAACGCACAAACTGTTAGCTGATTACACTTGTTGACTTTAAGCATGTTTTCCTATCCGGTGTGTCACTTGTTTAATTTCTGTCTACTGTTATAATATCACTAGAAAAGAAAGACGATATATTAAAGGGGAAAATCAGGGACAGACGTGGGATTTAATGTAGTATGAGTATGATATATATTGAAAGCAACAAGATATCATGAGTATCAGTTTAACACTTTGATAAACCATTAAATGTTATTTTGTCATTCTTAAAAGGATGCTCTCGAAATACAAAACGCTCACACAGTGAGGTTAGAAAGATAAATTTGTCTTGAAAGTACTTATTTTACACACACAGTAAAGAGAAAGAGAAATTAGTCGTGAAAGGACTTATTTCACACACACCACACACACACAATATATATATATATATATATATATATATATATATATATATATATATATATATATATATATATATATATATATGCTTAAAAATCACAGTAGATACGCGTGACTTCATTGTAAATGCGAAACCGCGGAAAAAACGATAGGCAGAAAGCCTTACCAAATGCCTTCGTCTATACAGGGGCTTTTCTTTTTTGTGCTTTGATATTGCCTCAATAAGGAGAAAGCGCTTGATACGGATTTCTGCCTATCAGTTTCCTGTGGTATTTGCTTATAATACATGTGTTTTTTTTTCCAGGATTATTGTGATATTTCTAGGTCAAACCCCATTTCCAAGTTAAATTTACAATAAAGAATTGTGAAAAAATACCATTCATTAAGCACATACACACACAGCACTACAAACAAAAGGAAACCACAAAAATTATAAATATGCAATATTTGTAAATAGGAGACCGTCTGAAAACACCTTGTCTAACGAATGAAGGAAAGCTAGAGACTGGAGGAGTTAAGAGGGTTCAAGGGAAATCATAACTCCAGGTAAATGTTATAAAAGTTGACTCCTTAGGTATGACCGTTCTCTCAAAACGCGATCCTCTAACGGCTAATTGATGTTGGTTGGTATTGTATATGTAAGTAAAGATGGGTGGTTTAACACTCTTGTCACTATTTTTTTATGGAAAAATTGGGCTTAATTATATATTTTATTTATATAATTATGTATCTTAAGATTAAAAGGCCCATTAAAACACTTTTGTTTAAAGTTAAGGTCTATATTTCGGTGGACTGACTCGCACCATTATCAAGTAGTGAATGACAGAAGAAGTTACATTGGTGAAATATATAGTGGGAGATATGTCCTTAGGTGATGCCTGGAGTTACCGCTAACCCGACGCTGGTTCTCTTAATTGTCTTAATCCGCTTCATTGTTGCCTTAAGGAAGATATTGTCTATATGGTCAGAGTCCCAGGCTCCATTGGAAAGGTTGATCCTATTATCTTGTTGTTTTATCAGTGAAGATTCCTTACCTTTAAACCAGAGTGTTTTAATGGGCCTTTTATACTTCAGACGTATCCTGTTTTAACTGAAGAATTTATTTACACACACAAACACACACACACATTCACACACGCATATGTGTGTGTATATATATATATATATATATAAATATATATATATATATATATATATATATATATATATATATATATAGTTTATATATAGTATATATATATATATATATATATATATTATATAGTATATATATATATTTTATATATATATATATATATATTATATATAATATATATATATATATATATAGTTTATATATATATATATATATATATATATATATATATATATATATATATATATATACGTGAATGTGTGAGTTTTATCGCATTACCGTAATTCATATACACGCATTAAACTATATAAGTACTTTACTATCTAATTCAATTTAACTCGGAATGAATATATTTTCATATGTGTTTACTGAAGGGAATTCCTTATCAACTAAAAATTCCCCTTCGGTTGACATATATAAAAATACGTATATTCATCCCGAGGTAGAGCAAATTGTAGCTTAATGTGTATATGTATATATATATATATATAATATATATATATATATATATATATATATATATATATATATATATATATATATGGGGATACAATCCACAATGAAGTAAATTCCCTCTTGTAGTTTAAAATATATATTACTTGTATAGGATTAAAGCTTTCGACCATCAACTGTGGTCTTGTTCACCTTTAGTGAACAAGACCACAGTTGATGGTCGAAAGCGTTTAATCCTATACAAGTAATATATTTTAAACTACAAGAGGAATTTACTTCATTGTGGATTGTATCCCCATTTACTTAGAGGTACGACATAGTACCTGCTTCTGCATATATATATATATATATATATTATATATATATATATATATATATAATATATATATATATACAAAACAATTATAGTGATAGCTACGGTTTTAGGAGAACCTACACAGGGACATGTGTTTCTTGGGTTTGAAGAATATTAACATTGTAGGTGTACTAAGAAATTTAATTAGAAAAGGTAGTTAACAGAAAGGAATGGCATTGTTCATGGAGCATGGGTCTGGAGTTTCTGGAATCTATTTGGAAGATTCGTGGATTGTAGAGAGTAAAAGACAAAATGAGCCTGGTCTGCGTAATTGGAAGTGACTGAGGAGATAAGGAGCATAATTGGGAGGTTGAGGAATGGATAGTCACAGGAGGGTTTGAAACTACCTGTTAATGAAAGTTGGGTCAGGTGCCAAATTTAGTCTACATCGGTCAAGCGGTGCGGATTTCTATATCACAGAAACATATGGGTAAATATACCTCGTCACAAACAAACATTCACTATTATATATATATATATATATATATATATATATATATATATATATATATATATATATATATATATATATAATGTACCATTTTACCAAAGATGTGCGTAACCTTAATTGCCATAGTGAGGTTCACAATATCCACTCTGTCAGTTATGTCTCTAGGATTCTCTTCACCGACCGAGAGAGAGAGAGAGAGAGAGAGAGAGCATCAACTACTAAACCTTGAGAATAATGAACAAAATGCAAGAGTAATTCCCAGAGAAATCTTCTAGTCACGTATGATGGCACTCTGTTACAGCCTTCCACTACAGAACTCATGTTTCCTTCTCGGACTTCTCATGAGATGATTTTGTAAAAAGAAAAAGCACTTCAGTTTGAAACTCTGCTTATTCTTAGCAGTGTCTCATGACATCTCTGCTTATATTCTTAGCTGAGTCTCATGACATCTTACAAGATCTTCACTGAATTTCATATCATCATTGGTTGTCCTCAACTGGGCTGTTTTTTTCTGTATTCTTATGCTGTTGGCTCTCCCGCAGTGCAATAACCTTCACCTCAGTAACTATGGAATATTGTAAAAGTGTTTGTAATGTTTTCAGACTCAGCATTAGTTTGATTAGTATTAGTATGTTCTAATAATGTATGTCCAGAATTCAGAAAATAAAATTAAAGTAAAGAATAACGTAGAATGCGAAAAGAGAGAGAGAAATTAGCATTATCCGTTTTCGAAGCAGGAAAATGCTGTCATCACTAGAGTTAAGCGGATCTCGAGTTCTCCATTTTTGTTTTAGATCCTGTCAATCATACAACTCGCATGACTTGTTCGGACATGTGTGTTTTTGTCGAAAAAGTACGTGAAGATTTCACCATTTTTCTGTGAAGTTACGTCATGTTAGAAGTTTATAGAAGTTTAGCTTACGATACCATTCATTCATTTAAGAAAATACAGATTCTTTTGGTTTTGTTATTTAACTATTTAATATTGCTGATAAATTAACTCATATCTCTCGATTTGCCAAAAGAGAACATGAAATGGAAAGATTTGTGACGTCACTTACGGATATGATGACATTTACCTCATTCGAGAAAATTCTATAATCATATCTTTTACTCTCAAGAGACTTTTATTGTCTTAAATCACTTAATAATAAACATTATCTATGATTATAATCCCACTTTCTCTCTATTTATTGTTTTGAAAGAGAATTTTTAAGATAATATCTGTGTCTCGTTCCCAAAATGTTTTGCCCAGCCATTTTGGACGAGGTCCACTCTAACGTTTCCATACTACGAGAACAATTTTTGTTCATTCCGATATCAGAGACCGTTCATCTCTCTCGCTCTCTCTCTCTCTCTCTCTCTCGTATGAGAGAATTTTGGTATCACATTAACGTAAAGATTTTTTTATGGTCACTCGTAACTTATATCTTTATTTAATTCTTAGCGTTTAATTGTGGAATTTGAACAGACGTTGTGAAAGTGTGTAACAGGCGCCTCGTGTGTGAGTGCTTATTGGGGATTTAGAGAAAGGCCTTCTAAAATTGGTATTAGAAGGCGAGAGATTTTTAGTAAGTTCAGTGCACTAAACTTAAACATAAAAAGTACTGGAAATAGTGAAAGTTCTTAGGTTATTCCAGGGGAAACTTTTGCCATTTTTTCACATTTTGGTATTGGTGATTATTTTTTTTTCATGTATCCATTTTTCTTATTTAAGTGTTTTTTATTTTATATATGTATTCTGTGTGATTAATGCTTTCTTAGTGTTTTTGCAATCTTGATATTTTCCACATTTTTCTGTGTTTACATTTACATTCACAGTTTGATTAACTTAAATGTTTTCATTATTTAATCATTACAAATTTAATTGAGTTTAACACTTGAGAATTACTTTGCATTTACTTAGAATTCCTTTCAAGTTTTATTTTTGTTTAACACTTGTGAATTAATTCTAAAATTTTGATTGTTACTTAACACTCTGAATTTTCCTTGAATAATTTAATTTCTTAATTTTAGGGATATATTAATTTTGATTTTATCTTACTTAATAATTAATTCAAGCATTAACTAAACTTTGTGTTGTTTTCAAGTAATAGTAAATTTCCCTGAGATTGTGAATTTCACTTATAGATTTTGAGTTTAATAATGAATTTTTGTATTCAAAATTTGTATGAGTGTTTTCTTATTTTTCACCAGTATATTTAATTTGGTTTAGATAGAAATATAGAGTGGTAATTGAGCGGTTTACCTTCCATTTAATTGAAGTGAGTTAGAACCAGGGAAATACTTAAACTTTTAAAGTTGTTGATGGACTGATGCCCTTTAATTAATTTAATTACATAGAAGAATACCTCAAACCTATTGTAATGAACTTAGTCTTATTTATAAGTCTTTAAAGGATCACTGTGGCCTTTTGGGTATTCAGTCGTATTTTATCTAGGATGAAGGTTCAGGTGTCTGGCTGTTGTGAGGTAACTATTTTATGATTGGTCAGTGTAGTAACCAGATACTTGGCACTTCGTCATGGTCTTCACAAATACTTGTTAAGGGATCGGAATAGCTTTTAATCAATTTTGGTCTGTTCCACAACCAAACAATTTGTGACACTGTCTTTCCAGAGTTTGACACTTATTCTAAAATCACGGACAACCATTTACATCATCGTGAAGCAGTCTTAGACTAATGTTAAAACGACCATTTTATCAAGAATTGGTAATAAAAAGAAAATAATCCACATAACACTAAAAAAAACTGTCGCCATCGATGATGGAATCTAGACGCACTTAGTAAGACTTCCCGTTCGCGAGAAAGTAGATTACGGTGACATAAACATGATTAACAAATGTTGGTCAATGAAAAGAACTGCCTCCTGAAATGTAGTACTACATCAAGTACATCAGGCATTAAACTCTGCAATGCGTCAACTTTTCACATATAGCATAAAGTCAGTAATGAGTTACTCCGACCCAGATGCGATCAAATCTTTAATCAAATTTTCCGCTCACTGAGTTAATCCATTAAAAACGAGTCAAAACACCGAACTTGAAAAATATCCGGCCATTAATATCCCAAATTAAGTTGACCACACTCATCGGGAACCAGCAAGCGCCTAATGAGGTGTTTTTTTCCTCTCTCATAATTATTAGCATCCACCCTTCGTCACGCTGGGGACTTCTTCGGATTTGCCCTTTACAATCTGCACTTGAGACCCGCAATTCATTCCGTCCATCACGTCATGTCAGGTGGAAACCAGACGCGAGGGAAAGTGATGGGGATTTATACGTATGCATATACATACATACATACATACATACATGTATGTATATATGCATTAAGATACAAATATCCTTTACTATCCAATTCGCTCTACCTGATTTCGCCTCTGTCCGCTAGTTCGAATCCACGAGAGGACGAAATTATTATTATCAAATAAAACATTCCCCTTCGGTTTTAACATATTGATGATTATTTCCGTGGTTGAGCGAATTGGATAACAAAGGACATTTGTAGCTTAATGAATATATATGAATCACGGTGAAGTGATAAAAACAACACACACACAATTATATTTATATATATATATATATATATATATATATATATATATACGTATATAATTATATATATATATATGTATATATATATATATATTTATCTGTGTGAATTAGTCTATAGGGAAGCGCTGATGACGTAATGAACAGACTCGTGCTACCAAAAACCACCGACACTCACCGTGTACTTTCCTCCGTTCTTTCGGCCGATACAGAAGGGTGTAGCCGGCAGGGGTGTCCCCCCACCCGGGGGCACCCACGAGAGGTAGGCCGTACTACCTGTGACTGTCGTGACCTGTTAGGAAGACAGCAAAGTTCACATATTATTTTTTATTACTCTTTCGTAACCATATTTACTTACTATAAATTATCACTTGTCTGGAACTCTATCCACAGTCATGTGAAACAACAAGAAAGGGTATACTGTGTGTATATGTATTTATGTGTGTGTGTGTGTGTGTGTGTATAATATATATATATATATTATATATATATATATATATATATATATATATATATATGCATATATATATACATATTATATATATATATATATATATATATATAGTATATATATATATTCTATATATATATATATATATATATATATATATATATATATATATATATATATATATATATATATATATATATATATATATATACCGTATATGTAATATATGAATACATATATATGACTTACATTGAGATACTGAGGTGGATTCGGGGGCAGGGGGTGAGCCAAGAGTGTAATTCACAGCGTAGGATCCTCTGGAAAATTGGCGGCGACACAGGTGTAAAGTGTGTAGTCCTTCAGCGAAACGTTCTTGATTTCAAGGACAGACGACCAGGCCACCAAACCGTCAATAAGCTGAAAGGCGACCATTGAATACATAATTCAATATGGCTGTTGGGCATTCCATTGTAAGATGACAGACATCCGTTGCAATATGATGTTTTGTTACTTCGAATGAGTTACTATTCTAAAGGTTTAATTTAGTAATTTACTAAATGTTTTTATGCATAATTATCGTTTAGTCAATTAGCTGCATACTTTTTTCGGCCCTGAAGATGAAACAATGAACTTGCAAAACGTTGCTCTTGGGAACAAACACCTAATTGTATTGTGCTTTTCCCTGGATAACCCCAAATGTATATACATATATATAACTAGAATTATTATAGATATATATATTATATATATATATATATATATATCATATATATATATATATACATATATATATTATATATTATATATATATATATATATATTATATAATATATATATATATATATATGAATATGTGTATATATATATCCTTTATATATATATATATATAGTATATATTATATATATAATATATATATAATATATATAGATATTATATAATATATATGTGTGTGTGTGTGTGTGTGTGTATATATATACTTTACTATATACATATATATATTATATATATATATATATATATATATATATATATATATATATATATATATATATATACTTTCATATATATATATATATATATATATATATATATATATATATATATATATGGATTTTTATCACTTCATATACCTGATTAAGCTACAAATGTCCTTTGATAATAACTTTCGTCCTCTCGTGGATTCGAACAAGCGCACTGAAATCCTGATATCTCCTCTGTGCACTGGTTCGAATCCACGAGAGGACAAAATTATTATAAATGAAAATCCAACCTCAGTTTAACATAAAAAAAATATATTAATTCCGAGGTAGATTGAATTGGATATTGAAGGACAATTGCAGGTTAATGAATATATATAATATATATATATATACTATATATATATATATATATATATATATATATACTATATTATATTCTTATCAATTACTCTTTTACAAGTCTTTTGTGTATTGTTTACCATCGGGACAAAATGAGAAACGGGTTGTAAATCCGACCGGTGTTTCCTATAATGCTTACTAAGTCATCTTCAACGGACTTATACGAGTGGGGGGTGGAAAATCATAACCATATGCTAACAGGACAGTAGGTACATACGAACATACAAACGGCTGGAAACCAAGTATTTCCACCTGACAAAGATTTCAAAGGGGGATTCCTTCCTCCCTTTTGATGACAGGTCGAATTTTACAAATTTTCGGCTAACCCCGTTTCCTTTTCCCCGTCTTTCAAAAACGCTTTTAAACATTAGAACAGCTTTGCTCTTTTTAAGTAAGGATCAGTTTTATACAGAAATTTTCTTTTATTAAACTACTTAGTGAAGTTTCTTTCCAGTGCATTATAAGAATATATTATGCTTTTGCCCTTCCCTAGAAAATAGACAAACTAAGGCTAGAGGGCTGCAGTTTGGTATGTTTGAAGATTGGGGGTGGGTGGGATGATCAACAAACCAAGTTGACGTATGGATTGGTTACACTAACATGAGCTAAAAATTCCACTATTTACCTATCATTTCTTAACTTACTTTTATTTTGCTGTTCTATTCTCTTCATTATTTTTACTGTACCGCCTCTCATATACTATTTCTTCCACTATTTGGCCTCATTTCTATATCTCTAAACAGCGAACCCTACTTCAGCTCTGTTCAGCGACCAAAATAATACCTATACTCTGTTTTTTTCTATCTGTCCATCCTCCTGTGGTGTTTGCGCATGGTAACACTGCGTCCCGGGCTTTAAATAATATACTATTTCGAATATTAACGGTGTAATTCGCATACAGTGAATTCTTAAAACACTTTTCAGTTAAAATGTAAACCCAGACATCATTTTATTTACTTAAAACTTACACAGCGTAACTATCTATAGCCCGTCACGAAATGCAAAAACGCGCAGATAAGATGGATGAAAGGAGGAGGAGGAGGAGGAGGAGGAGCCCCTCTCACCTCAGGCACCCTTATGAAATACTTCCGGTCATTTAGCAGAACTCGGTCCTCGTTGATGGTCCACTTGAAAGTGGGTGAAGGGGCGGCTTTCACGCTGCACTCCAGGCGGGCCGTCCCCCCCAAGTGAGCCAAGGGACTCAGGTTAGGACTCTTCTGCGCCTTCTTCCACTTCGTCTGGAACCTCTGGAGTTTTTCTGCAGAAGGAGAAGGAAGGATAAAAACTGAGTGGAATGGAAGAGGAAGAATCAACGAAAACTGTGATGACTTTTAGACTCGAGAGAAAAGACGGACTTGTCCAGTGATGCTCAAATTTGTTGTAATGGATGACGAATTCACAGACATTTGACGAATACGTAAAAATGATGAGGGACACTTATGTCTCTCTCCGACAAAAAAACAAAATTGCCCAGATGGAAGGAGGCTACACATCATTTCACTGTCTTGAATTCGATGATATATTATAAATACAGAAAGATGATGATGCATCATTAAGGTATGTAATAGAAAGAGTGCCAGTTTTGTATGCAAATGAGTGAAAGGTAACATTAAAGAAAATACAAACATACGAATTCACATTAGTCCCGAGTAGCCAGTCAACTCCTCCATTACAAAATGCGTTGTTAATCAGTGGATAAACAAGAGTAGTTTATTTCTATTGACTGAGAACCACTCATGTTAATCAGTAGATAAAGAAGAGTTTAAGAAGAGAAACATTACTTACGAGTCACGACGACGGCCGCGCGAACGGGCTCCGCCCTGGAGACGACGTTGGAGGCGAGGCAGAGGTAGAATCCCGTGTCTGCTCTGGTCGCCCCCTCGATCGAGAGTCTGGCTTCGCCGATGCCCCAAGAGAGAACCTCGGAGTTTGCTGCAAGACATCACAAAATCCTCTGGTGTTACATAAGGTCTCCTGCTTCTCAACAAATGGCGGACTTTATTAGGTTCATAACACAGGGCAACCATACAGAGCATTGTGGAAAAAAGAAACCCACAAGATAACCGAATATAACTTGTTTACTTGTAAGTATTTACAATGTATTAACACTCGAGTGCTTTGAGGCCCACTCGAGTGTTAATGCCATGTAAATGCTTACAAGTAAACCAGTTATACACGGTTATCTTGTGGGTTTCTCTTTCCATCTTCAGAAGAAAACTGAAAGAAGTTTTTGTTTGGTTCAAAGAGCATTGTGTCATATATTTTCCGTATTTCAAACAGCATTGTGTCATATACTTCACAAATTTTACATGGTCTGCTTTTTCGCGTATAAATGATTTCGTCATGGGGTGAAGTCGAATTTATTGCCAGATAGAGGAAGCCTTTGTTTTAAACCTTTTTTTTACGATATTTTGATTAATACGATTTACTTGGACAGCAAAATTTCTGCCCGAGTATTCTGGTTTTGCACGTTGGAAAATAATCAACAAAAAAGTCAAAACTGGAATCAAGGAGTCATTACTAAAATTCAGGGATTTGAAATGTGATTGCAAACACCAGAAAATCTTTGGCTACGTGTTCTTTAGAAAAGTTGAAAGTTATGAGCTGAAATTTGTATTTCCAGAAAAAGAATACTTTTTTTAGATGTCACTAGTAAATCGGTATTTGTCATCATTAATATATAAAGTTATGGTTTCATTTTAAGGAAAAGGAGTTTATCAAAGCATTAAATCTATGAAGAACAGTTCTCATGTTACATAAGCACGGTTAAAAATGTCAGAAACGTCTAACAAAGTGACTTTTCTCTGTGAGGTTTTCCATCTGATATGTTCAGGAGTAGGAAATTATTTTACAAAATCTTTATCTAAACGTTTGGTTGTCTTTAAAATCCATTTTTATGTCAGGCTATAAAGTACATTTATCTAATGAGGGCGTTGTGACTTTGATATATCGTTTTATAAAATCACTAACATAGCACTTATGGTTAATTACGGATCATTTACCGGGACTTTTTACCATTATTTCTTGGTCTGTTGCATTTCAGTCATGGCTTCTCTTCCTCTCAATCACCGCTAAAGAGGAAACCGCTGCCCTTCCTTCTTTATTCAGGAGAGGTCACTCAGCGCCCAAACGAGACTGAATATTTCATTTCATCTTCTGGACGTCAAATTGCATCAAAATGACGCGAATATTTGATGCCGTCGAGGCTAAAGCTTCCTCCGTTTCATATGCGAGCGAGCGGATATTGTAAGATCAAACCGGATTTGCACCTGAATTGGCTCTCCAGCTCAGATTTCGGCTTCTGTCTCTCGGCTTCCGGGGATCGTTACTCCTATTTCATTGCGGCACTGGGCGCCTCGGTGGCATGGTCGGTTTGGTCTTGGTCTGCCCCGTCGGTGGCCTCGAGTTCCATTCTCGGGCATTCCATTGAGGGGTGAGAGATGTGTATTTCTGGTGATGGAAGTTCACTCTCGACGTGGTTCGGAAGTCACGTAAAGCCGTTGGTCCCGTTGCTGAATAACCACTGGTTCTATGCAACGTAAAAACACCAGACAAATAAACATCTCTTCGATCCTTAATTATGTGGGAATTAAACTTTTCAGTTTGAACAGAATGAGACTGAAAAGACTTTCGACAGAAAGAAGCCTTTCGGTTGAAGAATGACCACTGATTCGTAAGGCAGATGTAGCATGACGCTCACACTTCTTTCCCATAGTCTTATGTCCATAGAAATGAGGATATTTGAATATCCTAATAAAGAATTTCATTACAAATTGGGGTTTTTAGATTCGTAAAGTCCTTCATACACGAATATACAGTGTCTTTCCTTACGAAAGTGTGAATATGAAAGCAAAATTCAATAAAAGACATTGACTTCAAATTGGGATAGGAGCAACCTACAACCTGATTTGAGAACATTACAGACAACAAATGATTAGTTTGAAATCAGGAAAATTCTCTCATCTGCCTCTTCTCAGTAATGGTCAGGGTCTGAAAATGGTTTGGGTAATTTGCTCTATACAGAGGCAGAATTTTGTTGAGCCCCGTTTTGAAGAAATGGAGTTAGAATATTCGTAAATCAAGGTAAAAAAACCTCTTCCCACTGGATTCATTTATTAATGGTAGTCATATCCAATGTAGCACGAAGGAACACTTAGTTGAAGAATATCCTTAAATTCGCGGTATAAAAGTAAGTGAAACAGGGACTTGGACTTGGAAGAAGCACTTCGTAGTATATCAGTGTGAACTTGAAAACGTAGAATATACTACGAAAGTACTTGTTCCAAGTACCTGTTTCACTTACCTTTCCACCTTGGATTTAAGGGGATTAGTGGTAGTGTAGAATAGAATGTATCGTTTTTATGGTTACGTGATTTATTAGAGTGAGCTGCGTACCTAACCATACTTCATACAGGGAAATGTTTATTCAGTATTGAGGACATTGACCTGATTGCCTACCTGCTGTTATCCTCCTGTCTGACCCAGGTCACGTTCGGTGTAGGATTGCCAACTGCTGTAACAGAGGACGGAATCCGAGCCACCCTCATCCACCGTCCACCCTTTGGATGTCACGATGTTCTCAGGACCGTCTGGGTTCGAAAGACAAGATTTGACATGACTGATGCTGCTCTGATTGGGAAGGAAAAGGCTGCCACTTGGCTTGAAGGAAGGAGCACAGCCGGACAAGGTGGGAAATGGACAACATTTCTGCTCAGAAACTAACATACTGGAGAATGAGGGCAGTCTCTCTCTCTCTCTCTCTCTCTCTCTCTCTCTCTCTCTCTCTGCTAAGACTTACACATTAATCAAATATTTTATATATATATATATATATATATATATATATATATATATATATATATATATATATATCCTCACAAAATGAGCTTTCATGTTACTATTGGAATACAACAAAGTAATCTATCTTCGTGTCAAGAAGATTACCAGTACACTATATATAATATATATATATATATATATATATATATATATATATATATATATATGTTATATATATATATATATATATATAATATATATATATATTATGTATATAAGTATATATATATATATATATATATATATATATATATATATATATATATCTATATATATATATATATATATATATGTATGTTATGTATTATGTATATATAGTATGTATAGTATATATATATAATTATATATATAATATATATATATATATATATATATATTATATATATATATTTTATATATATATATATATATATATATATGGAGAGAGACATAGAGACATAGCCAGAATTACTCCTGTAGACGTGAAATAACAGCCATACAAAACACATGACACCATTTACCCAGATACACACACATCCACACAAGAGAGAGAGAGAAAGAGAAAGGTGGGGAAGAGAGAGCGTTTAATTTTGCAAGAGGTATCGTGGCATCAGGTAATCAACAGGGGAATGGAAGGAAAATGAGTCGAACTGCCCCTGTTTCAACCTTGCGGATTGACCCCGGCTTTGGTTGGAGATTAATGAACACTTCCGGAGTTCCAGCAGAGATTCTTAGCTTCAGCCGGCCTCTTTTATGCTGAAAAGAATCAACTCAATAGATTTAGAGCATCTAAAGCGACCAGCATCACTCCATAGAGGAATAACATTCGAATTATTCATGACTTCGTTGGTGTCAAGAGAGCGAGAGAACGTAGGACGCGCGTCGGCCATATTGTCTTTCTCGTCTTGATTTTTATTTATTTATTTTTTTATTTTGCGAGTTCCTAGGAACATTTTCGTTATATAATGTCTGGAAATTATTTACACTTTTGGCCAAATTTCACTAGATTTATCCTGAGAAAGATTCGACAATATATATGTATACGTATGTCTATATACATATATATAAGTATAAACTGGGTGCTCTTGAAATATTTATATAATATATATATATATATATATATCATATATATATATATATATATATATATATATAAAAATATATATACATATACATATATATATATATATATATATATATATATATATGTTATATATATATATATATATATATATATATATATATATATATATATATATATATATATATATATATAATATATATATATATATATCAGCTCACTATTAGGGAACAGCCTTGGCCATTTCATCTCAGCCAAGACCATCCAGAGAAAGCAAGATTCAGAAGACGAGTGATCTCACTCCCCAAATCTAACTGCTAGTTACCAACAACAAGGACCAAACCTTATTGCAAACTCCTGGCACCCAAAGGACTAACATCTACACCAAACCCTCATCTCAAATTTAGATTTTACCACTCTATCTCCTTTACCTTAAAATCTTATTTCACATTTGACTTATAAGTATGAACTTTACATTGACCATGATTTCACTCTTCGAAGAGGCATCATTAGTTGATCTGTCTTTCTTAGTTCAAAGGTGATGGCCCAGTTTAAGTTCCTGTTTGACACTGACGTTAACTTAGTTATGACCTAGACCTTAACACTGTCTTTGACGTCACTGTGTAATAAGAAATCTTTAATAGATATCCATTGCATTATTCGACCAATTTCTGAGCCCAATGTAATATATAAATCAGCGGTCGGAAGTAAGTTGATCAGAACTAGTAAAACGAAAGCAATCATATTTCAAGGACAAATACACAAAGTCGTTGAACGTGCAGACCATTAATGTCAAATACCAATTAGCAAATTTGTACTTCTGTTTCATTAGCGGAGTAACGACATCAAATACGAATCTATCGCATACATGTCAAAACAATGAAAACAATGGCCAACATATTTTGACCCACATAGAAGGTCAAAGGTTACATCCCTTTCTACTCAAACATTTATTCAGTGTTTTCCAATCACGAACCTTTTGTAATATTTCAGTCAGCATCCACCTGCAACTCTCATGTTAGCCTCTTGACAAACATACAGGCGTCCATAAAGTCCCAGTACCATTATAAGCAATAAATACTTGTATTAGTACTGGGATTTTATGGACACCCTATATCAAGAGACAAAGAAGCAATGAGGCTCAAATGAAAAATAGCATCAGTGGGTAATAATAATAACGTCAGTTACCTACAATAATATGTATAAAAACAGCCTCAAATTGTAGTATAACTCTTGTCAGGTCATTCAGCCATCTGTTAGTTTACAAGAGGTAAAAATCATGTTGCTTTTTATTGGAAGATGATTTGCTGCTTGACTTTAATGAGAAATCTATTAGAAATATTGGTGAAAAGAACATTACAGGTGTTTCCTTCAAGTGCAATAAACTCGGTCGTATTTCACAACCTGTTCACGCTGTCACGCATGAATTTATTGCTTTCTGTTCTAATATATTGGGATTTGATTACAACTATAGGTTTTAGTCATATTTCAGGGCTAAAGAACACGTTTATTGAATATGTTTTTCTTATGTAAAAAATTTTTTATTTGAAAGACAATCAAACATTGTAAGAAAACTCCCCAAATTACCTAATAGACTCTGATGATGAATATTCGCATTTTGAAAGCTACTGAAAATGGCAACTGGGATATGCTACTAGTTTTGTTTATTGATATTTAAATTACTAAAAATTTAAATAAAATATAGATTACACGCAATATCATTTTGTAACACAGGTATATTTAACATTGTACTTTATTTTTTTTATTCTATTCTTCTGTATTTCTGATAAGATATGTACTATGTAAATAATGTAGAGAATTTTATGTAATATTTTCATAATAAAGGAAAAAAAAGTTTTGTTTATGGTACTGTTATTCTTAGTCAGGAGAGACAGATAAATGCATTTATCATTTATGATGATCATATCATTAGCCACCTTCCCACTCATACCAGTATGTTTCGTACAAAATAACCAATGATTTATCTGCAATGCTGAAGTGTCTATTAGTGTTCTCTATTTCATCGATTACTGGGTCATTATGCTCTTTCTTGGTCTCTGGTACTATTACCAACTTGTCTTCAGTCCCCATAGGTGAACTTTAACGTTGCATTGTTCATTTTTTTTATTTCACGCAATATATAAATGTCCATTATTCTTGCAGTGACTATTGAAGGCATCTTTCAATCTCCAGACCTCTGGAAACCAGTAACTCATTTCTTGGCCGCCTTTTGTAGCAGAGTTTTCTATGTGGCTGAGGGAAGTCCTGCTCTCTGTTGGATCTCGTACACTTCCATCCTGCTGCCAGGGTGAGTTCAGTCCTCTCTTGTCTTGTCCAAATATGGAAATCTGTGTTTCAACATTTTCATCGAAAGCCAACAAATATACCATTGCATAGCAACAGGGCAGAACTGGAAGGCTGATAGACAGATCATCACTGGGAACAGTGAATAGGGTTCTGGATACTTTTCCTGTGTTCCCTAAGCAATTAAAGTGAGTGTTCATGGCTGTATCTTCAGGATCTCCTGTAGGAGCCTCTTAGCAGACTCGTAATGCTAACTCCTTGATTATTTCTTAGTATTTTAGCTCAATCCAGGCTAAATACCATGAACCGTTTGGGATGGTATCATTCTGTCATGAAGTCAGTCATTTACTGCGTTGTTAGATTGTTGATACCTATGGATAAAAAGTTAAGTATATCATAGTTTAACCAGACGACTGGGCTGATTAACAGCTCTCCTATGGCTGTCCCGAAGGATTAGATATTTTGACGTGGCTAGGAACCAATTGATTACCTAGCAACGGGACCTACAGCTTATTGTGGCATCCGAACCACATAAAATCGAGAAATTAATTTTTAATCACCAGAAAGATATCCCTCTGATTCTACGTTGGCAGTGATGGGGATCGAACTCGGGACCACCGAATCGGTAGGCGAGCACGTAAACCACTCGTCCAACGAGTAACTGATACCTATGGATATCTTTCCATTTTTGGCAGTGTTGGTACAGAGTGAGACTATTTTCTCACTTCTTTGTTCAGAATTACCAGCGCTAGTTTGTCTTACTGAATCAAACTGGTTTCCACGAAGATTTTTTAGCCCAACATAATAGTCTTCCTGTAACTTAGTTGATGTATTAAACTTTAGACAATATGAGCAGTCGAGTTTTCTGTACAGCATAAAATGCTGTATGAAATACTCAGCCACTGCCTGATGGGGGCATGTGTTGGTAGCACCTATAACGGTGCCAGATGCACGATCACGGCTAACTTTAACATAAAATTAAATAAAAACTACTAAGGCTAGGTGGCTGCAGATTGGTATGTTTGATGATTGGAGGAAGGATGATCAACAGACCAATTTGCAGCCCTCTAGACTCAGTAGTCTTTAATATCTGAGGGCAGACAGAACAAGTACGGACGGACAGACAAAGCCATCTCAACTATTCTCTTTTGCAAAAGGCTAAAATGAGAGCTTCCATCAGCCGACGACGTTCCCTTGTTCCCTTCTGTCCTCCTCAGTTTTCCTGTATTCTATTTTTCTTCATTCCTCCATATGTTCGCTTTATGCCTTCTGTTTGCCTTTCTCCACCTCCTCACACACTGCTTCCTGTTGGAACGTGTTGTGATTTCCCAAGCTCCCATTCTGCTTCTCTCCCTTGGCGCTCTGTTGTCAATGATTCGCTTTCCTCCTGGACTAATTCTGTCGAGTTCTTGTTTTATGTGGACATTCCTCCAGCTTTGCAAGTGCTTCATTTAAAACGGTAACTTATACACACATGAAACACAGATTCTTTACAATTTATTGATATAAAAAAGACGGGTCACTATGTGACGTATTCGAGTCACGACTGCCAACGGTGAATCAGCGGAATTTATTTCTGGTGATTAGAAATTCATTTCTCTATATAATGTGGTTCGGATCCCACAATAAGCTGTAGGTCCCGTGGCTGGGTAACCAGTTGGTTCCTGTCCACGTAAAAATATCTAATCCATCGGGCCAGCCCTACGAGATCTTAATCAGCTCAGTGGTCTGGTTAAACTAAGATATACTTAACTACGTGACGTGGTGGTGCGACGAAATAGATGTGTCATGGTACGTCGTTTCAGCGCTTATGTATGAAAAAATGTTCTGCCTGTGCCCACTCAGTGTAAATATTTTTATATTCGTAGCGAAAAACTTTTGATGCAGATTATGGGACGCCAAATCAGCTTATGACTTGGCATTGGAATCTTGTTTATTTGAGTTTTATAATATGCAATATCGTTATGTCTTCATTCTTGGAAAACCATAGTACATAGAAAAATGGATTTTCTAGCTATTTGTTTAGAGACCTAACAGTAGGAAATTATTCATTATCAGAATACTGGAGCAGGAACAAGGTGTGATTGATCTGACCTCCCTCTTCTTGAGGCGTTTGGGAAAATCTACGGTCAAATAGAGCGTTGTTTCACCAACGAAAATTAATATAAATATTTTTTTTTCTTTAAAATATTTTTATTAGAAATAACTATTCTGTAATGTTTAACATGCACATTATTTTTTTTTTTACATAATCATTCTAATAAATAAATCATAAATATCCTTTCCTAAAATTCCTGAGTGTCTTTACCTCCTACATGAAACACCCTTTTTTCAGACGTTTTCAGGCTTTTCCATAGAACCTTTCCTAACCCAACCCCCCCTTCCCAACAACAACAACATCTTGCAATGTTTGGAATCCTACGTTTTCCAAAGTATCCAAACAACAAAAAAGTAACAAAATATGGCAAATACAAATAAAACTTAACCACATTTCTATCTCCATCCTCACAAACAGACAAATCAACGAAAGACACCACAAGCATTTTGCGATTTGATCAGAAGAAATCCTGGAAAACCTACTATTTATACAGACTGTTCAAACAAGTTTCTCAATAACCTGCAAAGAACACCTTCATTGCATGCCATTTCGTAATATTGTTATTTTCATTTTGCCTGGCTGTCTGTCTGTCTGTCTCTGTCTGTATAATGCAGTCAATCTCTTAGGGTCAATCTTTATTTTTATTAATTGTATTTCAATTTCTATTATTTTTGTTTTAATCATTTCTCTTATTTCATTATTTTTATTTCATCTTTTTAATTCTCTAAATTTTTATATGTTATTTTATTTAATTGTTTATTATCATTATTATTATCGTTTTTTCTTTTTTCTTTTTTTTTTATTTATTAGTTTTTATATTTATTTTTACTTTTTATCCTTACCTCTTTTTCCCCACAGTGTTCTTACGCCTGATTGGCTCTCTCTCTCTCTCTCTCTCTCTCTCTCTCCTCGCTCTCTCATCCTCTCTCTCTCTCTCTCTCTCTCTCTCTCTCTCCCAAAAAGGAGAATAGATGACCAACGAAAGGAGCTCTGGCAAAACCAACTCACGTACACTGGACATTAATGACGAAGGAAGCGGTGGAGGTTCCCCTGGGACTTGTGGCAGTGACAGAGTATTCTCCGGACTCCTGGCGATGGACCCTTCTCATCTCAAGGCGCCCTTCCAGTTGGCCCTCTCCTCCTCCTCCTCCTCCTCCTCCCCCTCCTCCTCCAGCGACAGGCTCCACTTGGCCCTCCAATTCCAGAGGACCGTGCCACCAGCTGTACCTGAAGAAGTGCGAAGGTCCCATTGTGAGTTCCCCTTGAAGCTCTCTCCAATAAATAACTTTTCAGTGGCAGGAGGGAATGATTGATAGATGGCAAATTGAATTGGTAGAAGACTTGAAAAAGATTTAAAGGAATTTTGAGCTTCTGGAATCAAATAACAACGAAAAAGGCTAATGGCAGTTGCTGTAATTAGCTGAATAAACGTGCAAGTAAAATGCAGCTAATCTAAGCCAAGCCAACGATCGCGGGGCGTCGTAATTTATTGTTACGGTAATGTTTTTTGATTTTTGTGAATAAAAGATAATATGATCTGCCATATCTTGCAGCTATTATCAACCAAATAAACTGACGTTGGTCGTTTCCATAATTCTGATTTTTGAACGATAGAAATTACGAGAAAAATAGGGAATATACATAATATCTTGTAGAAAAAGAAGAGCTTAATTCAAAGGGGAAGCTGAACGTCAATAAAAGGCAAAATGAAGATATAAGAATGACGTCATTGTCACCTGTAAAAGTAGTTCATATCTATGGATAAACTGAGATACATCATACGTTCATCATGAGATTACTTTTCAGTTTAAAATTTCAATCTTTTCATACGACATGATGAACACAGATTTGTCTCAGAGACCACTGCAGGCGCATATATCGCTAAAACCTTCAGATGACTCGTTCTGAGAAAGACCAACAATCCGAATCCAGGGATAATGGCTGAGGACTAAGTGACACGAATCACATAATCCCTCCTTTGATAAGACCTTCGTTTTTATGCCATTTCAAACGATTAAGGCGAGAAACAGGGCTTTCCTAAGGGTCCATTTTTTCTTGTTTATTTGGGCATTCTGTGAATTCTTTCTGGTTGTCTTTCTAATCGTGATACACACTCACATGCACACACAAAAGCATATATGTATACACGTATGTATGTGTAACTGAACCACGAGAAGATGGACGAGATGAATACATAAATAAAGACAAAATCCACGAAGGCAAGAGAAACGATGGAGATCTGCAAGGCCTTTCGACTTCTTGTCCTTTGCTTAGCTAAGTACACACACACACACACACGCACACACACACACACACACATATATATATGTACATATATAAATGTATGTGTGTGTATATGGTACATGAAATATGTGAAATCATGGATTTCACAGAATCCCTAGGGATTATGTGAAATGACAAATTCGCTTAGGAACAAAGTGATATAGTGATTCATCTACACTGGGGAGTCAAATATATTCGCCGTGTTTAGTACTAGCCCGTGAGAGATCAAATGTCCCTTAGTGCATCTGATTCCCCAGGGAATAGTACTAAACACTGTAAAACAGTGTAGATGAAGCAGTTTCACCGTGTTTAGTACGACCCCTCTGGAATCAGATGTTCCTAAACGAATTGGTCATTTCACATATGCCTTAGAGATCTCGTGAGATCCCTGGATTTCACTTATTCCTGCACCAACAGATTTCACACAAAGCAGAGGAAAACCTTACTTAACTGGCGGAGGATATGCAGAGGCCGAAGCCGTCACCAACAGGTCCTCTTTTTCATGGACGTCGATGGTTCCGCTCGGCACCGACATCCAGACTGGCCCATCTGCAAGCAGCATATATAATAATAATAGTAATATGTCTGGAAGTAAAACTTAGGGTGAAATAGTGTGATCGACAAAGCGGCTAATAATAATAATAATAATAATAATAATAATAATAATAATATACCTCGAAGTAATACTTAGGGTGAATCAGTGTGATGGACAAAGCAATCAAACCCGTAAAGGTATGAGGTAAAAATCGCTTATACATAAATCTTGATTCTCGGCGCCAATCTTTCAAAAAAAGATTAGAATAGAATAGATTACAGAGTTTAGGCCAAAGACCAAGCATTGGGACCCATGAGGTCATTCAGCTCTGAAACGGAAATTGGCAGCAAAAAGGTTTTAGAGGTACAACAGGAGGAAAACCTCAAAGCAGTTGCACTATGACTCAATTGTTAAGAGAGGGTGGGAATTAAGATGAAAGAAAGTGAATATGAACCGAGGTACAGTAAAAGTAATGAAAGGGTTACAGCTTGGGGCCGTAGGGACGCTGCAAAGAACTTTAAGTAAAGCTTACGTTCAACCGGTTGAGGTTCACTGTCGGCAGTACCTCCTACGAGGCCTGCCAAGAAATGCCGCTCTGCAGGGCCAGACTTCAAAAGGAAATTCACGTTAGTTTATCTTATAAGCATCAGTTATCCGATTTTCGCTGTTGCAGTAGTTGGTGAATATGAATGTTTTTAATATTTCCTCTAAACTGTCTTGAAACATTTCCAAAACTCCGAATATCACTGCAAAATCTTCTCAGCAAAATTAACCCTCTCAGTTATGGTACTTCGAGTCTCGAGTCCTATATTCACTTGATTTCGATTCGCTCGTAGAATCACACTTTCTTGGCAACAACTCAGGAGCAAAAAACGACAATTATGGAGCAGTTCGATGTTCCATAATTTTAAGAAAAGAAGAATTGCAAATCGTGATCCATCGCTTTCCTTATTTTTCTCTCAGGGACATCAATAAGAACTGGGGCAAAACCAAAGCATTTACTTACGCAGCACGTTCAGTGATATGTTTGTGGAGTGAACGACTCCCAGGCCGTTCTGGGCATCGCAATGGAAGGTCCTGCCATTGTCCTCGATGAGAGCCTTCACCTTCATCTCAGACCTGAAGGAGAAGAAGTGTTAACTGCATTATTCATTTCAACACACAAATGGCAGTCCTTAGGCTCTAAGTCACTGAAATAATCTGAGAGGATAAGAATGTTCCAGAGAGTCACAATCATTGGAGGATATTCTTTACGCATGCCATAACACTGGAATGGCAATGGCTTTCCGTCGAATAAGTCAGACTTATTTTCACCCATTCGTGTTTCAACTAGAGGGTCCTCAATTTCATTCCTCTCTCTCTCTCTCTCTCTCTCTCTCTCTCTCTCTCTCTCTCTCTCTCTCTCTCTCTCTCACGAAAGCATATACAATGTTCTAAGGGGTACACAATAATACAAATGTTAAAAGTTCGTGTATAATTTAAAAACCATTAATAAAAGCTTTCGAACCCTTCCCTGGGTTCATCTTCAGTCCAAAATGAAGATGAACCCAAGAAAGGGATCGGAAGCTTTTATAAATAATTTATAGATTACACACGAACTTTTAACATTTTTTTTATTGTGGACCCTTTAAACACTATTATATTTATTGAAATTTTTATTTCAGTAGAAGAAACCGACTCACACGGAACAAGAACACCAAAGGGGCCACTGACTTGAAACTCAACCTTCCAAAGAATATTGGTCTCAACCTCCCACCGTTAAAGACCCTCTTGACACTACAGCAGTAACTGAACGTAATAAAGAGCCAGTGATCTTTCATCTCCCTGGGGGAGAAGCGAACCAGCCACATCTGAGTGGCATGCCACGACACTATACAGGTGTATGTGTGTGTGTGTGTGTGTGTGTGTGTGTGTGTGACTGTATGTGTAAATGATGTGTGCCTTTCAATATGAAGCCATTTTCCCTTTGAGGCAATAGCTTGTCAGCGTCATTAGTCACC
>NC_061098.1:42280248-42297748 GCF_015104395.2 Macrobrachium nipponense | reverse complement strand
AATGAATCCAAATCCAGTCTCTCTAAATGTTAGTTGTGGGAGAAGTAAAAAGTTTTCTGTACAGCTTATAAAGTTTGATGAAAGTTTCAGCCACGGCCCGGTGATGGCCTTTGTTGTCTGCACCTATAGCGGTCTCAGACGCACGATCATGGCTAATTTTATCCTTAAATAAAATAAAAACTACTGAAGCTAGAAGGCTGCAATTTGTTTGGTCTGTTTGATGATTGGAGGTGGATGATCAAACATACCATTTGCAGCCCTCTAGACTCAGTAGTCTTGAAGATCTGAGGGCGGACAGAAAAAGTGTTTTTTTTCTGGAATAGAAACAAAAAACCAATGACAAAAAAGTAGACGGCAAAATTACGACGAGGTATTTGTGTTCACTTGAAAAATAAATAAAAGAAAAAACACGCATGATTCAAAATTCAAAAATTGATCGTCAATTCACTTGTAAGAATTTCAAAAGTTATTCCGCTGCAATAACATGAAAATATCACTGGAAATATTGGTGTTCACTTAAAAAATAAATTCAAAATTCTGATCGACAAATTATTCCGCTGCAATCCAATGTTTATCTTTGGTATTCAAACTAGAAAACCGTCCAAATAAGACCTGCTGCCTCCTGAGCCATTCAGTCAGTATCAATTTCCACCTCTTTGCAGTTGTCTGAGATATTGTGAAAATGTAAACATGCCAGTCAACAAACAAAAAAAGATTACAGAGGCATATCGACGACTGGTATTTATTCTTTTTCCTCGAAAATGAAATAAATGTCTCTCTTTTAGATAGGCCAGTACATTTCTTCTATAGGCATTCAAATTAAAAGATATACTTAGGAAAAACAGATCCTGATCACATAGTGAGTAAATAGTCTATACTCATAAATTACAGTGGGCTCTGAAAAGAAACACAGCGTTTCACCTTAACATATTTTTTTTTGATTCTCGATATCCCACAACTGGCAGCCTTCTTGGAGCAGGAATATATTTCAGTGCACCAGCCACTGAAGCCAATCGAGTGAAAAAACAAAAAGAAAACAGAAAAAAATCCTCCTGACAAGTTCTCTCTCAACGAATCTCTGCAAATACTGCTCTTATGACAGTGTCAAGTCCCTTCCAAAACACAGGCAGGGGAGAGGGTGGGCGTCACTCCCAGGGAAGCTTCGACATTGTACCAAAACATTCAAGAATAATAAACTGCTGCATAACATAAAAGAGTGCCTGCAAGCAAAAGATTTCAAGCAAAAAAAAATGGGCCATTGGCTTGGAATTCAAGCTTCCAAAGAATGTGGTGTTCATAAGGAAGAAACAAGGGAGAAGGGAAGGAAAATACAGAAAGAAGAGATCCCAGTTTATTAGTAAAAGGAAAAAAAATAATATTAAATAGTTGAGTGATGAGGGGAATGACTGATAAAGTTACTAAATAGAATAACAAACGCATTCACAAGAAGACTCGAAATGTGATTAAATCATTTTCATGATATTATTTATATAGGCTTTTTATTAAAAAAAAATAAGATTGGTGATTTTGAGAAACGGCGGAAGAGGAAAGAAAAGGTCGGCCTCCATAGCTTGATTGTCGCTTGCCCCATGCAATCTTTAATGAGGATAATCCCACTCACATTTCAGTCTTATCTTGGTGGAAGTCACGAGGGGCGTTTTGAGGGCAGGGTTGCTGACCTCAACAGGTCACCTTGACCCTCCCCGTTGTCCAAAGCAGTGACCTTCAAACGACGCCCTCGCTTTGGATACGGTTCCCTCTTGCATGACATCGGATACCAGTTTCCTTCGGTCTTTGTAAATTCTACCGAAAGAAATCATTTACATTTTTCTCTTAAAATTGGAGGTCACTTAAGAGATGGCTGTTTTTATGTAAATCAGGTTTGTTTGTGGGTCAATTGAATCCTTTTACCATTAAAGTTTGGGCAAATCAGATACGTCAGAGTCCTTGCTGTTATCTAAGTAAGGTCTTCCATAGTCAGATCAGATTATTTCCTTTGTGAAAACGCTCGTTCATTTTGTATGTTCATGACTTAATACAGCTATTTTAAATAGTAACGCTGAAGTAGATCTATTTCCACTTCAAATACAAAAAATTGAGAAGAGCTTCAACATTTATTAAGTGATTTTACTGATTCAAAACTATAAACAAGACTTAAATATTAAAGCAAATTCTACGGAATAATGGAACATCTAAATGAGGCAGAACACAGACATCTGTTCCAGACTCGCACGCAACTTCAAGAGCCAATTCAAGGTCTCCGGCAATGTTGGTGCCCCCTGTCCCCATGCCAACAGATTCCACAGAGGAGAGTTTTGAGTAACCTACCCACGTGATACCCGGATTTGGATTGTTGCCTCCCTCGCTGGTGCAGAAGACGATCAGTCGTCCTCCTTGCCACCAAGTCTTCCATGAACCCTCTATCTTCAGTAAGGGATGCCCGGGGGGCTCTGCAAAGAAAGAAGGGGCACTTTACGGTTATCAGAAAAACAGGCTATTCATTTTTTTTTCATCAGAGGCCATTCCATACACCTAAACAGAAAGCCTCACCAGCAACGCATTTTATCCCTTCGCAAACACCAGTCATATTTCCCTAAGTGGAAACTAATCAAATTCTCTTCTACTTCAGACTGATACATTCTGCGAACAAACTTATCGTCTTCACATCATCTTATTATCATATCATCTTCATAGTTTCCCTTTCCAACTCTCGTATTTTGAATGTGGCCATGTAAACAACATTATTCTCGCATCTTGTGTCTCTTTGGCTTTCATTTACTTTAAACTTTTACTAGGAAGAGTTGGCTCACTCGCTTCAGGCATTCAAAGTCTGGATTACATGAACACTTATTTCCTCTACATGTCTTTAGGTCATCTATTCGTTGTACCAGTTGCTAATTAACTACCTCTTCTTTCGTCTTCCTATCACTGTTTGCAATAACTCCTAAATACCAGGATGAATCAGTTAACTTTCACAGTCTTACAATCAATTATCTCTTCAGCCCATTGACGACTGTAACTTCTTGCGGAAGAAAGACATTCCTTCCCATTCACAATTCCTTCTTCGGTCTCAAATCCTTTCGTGAGCTCCTTGTCATGACTCCTTTCATCACATCGCATATCCATTCAACTGTAAAACCCTTATCTCAGAATACTGTTTTATACTATGTGATGTTACATATTCTGTTTTGCTTTGCTTTCCACATGTCAGTTGACTTTGCGCTCCGCACCTCATCAATACCCTCAACATGACATCTCTGTTTGATCTGTCTTGCTATGAACAATTTTTCCTTTATCATCAAACTTCTCTCAAATCATTCATCAACAACAACTCAAGTCGTTTCACCATCTTCATAGTGTTAACACATACTAATATTCGTTTACGAGTCAGTTTTGGCCTCTTCTGTTTTATCGCAACAATATCCTTCAGTAAAACTCGCCTGGTCAAAATGGATGACTTGTTTGTACCTTTGAATTTCAAGGTTTCCTCTTTCACCTTTAACATTTTTAACCATCATACTCAGTCCCTTTTCCCCACTCAGTCCTTGAGCATTATTCAGATCAACCTCTTGCCCATCCCACCCCACCCCTCCCCTAGCATCTAATATTCAAATGCTGCCTCTGTCAAAATATGACCGGATTCTTTTCAGATGTTTCCTCATCTGCAGACGCCCTTCCTTATCTTCATTCCTCTCTGCCTTCATTTCCATATCTTGATTTTTGTTACCTTGAATATTTGCTTAGATATATGCATAAAACTTTCATCATATCGCTCTTTCTTTTCCCATATCTCTAGTTCTGTAATGCCCTGCAAATCAGCCATTTGCTTACAATAATAACGTAGTTCTTTTGAATTATTACCATTGACTGCCTTCACCAGCTTCCTATTTCCATATAGGTACAAGAACTTCATACTGATTTTTCTTATTTTTACCTAAACACTCTACATATGTCGAATTAAATACTTCTATATCACTATCTTCCAACCCAACCCTATCTATATCCCTATTCTTCTTTTTAAAGCTTTTCTCTCTAAATGTTTCTTTTCTGTTCACGTTTCTTGAAGGAATATATGATCACATTTTCAACCTTTCTTCTCTAAATGAAAGTTTCATTTTCATTTGAATTTAATCAGGTAATGATCAAATACACATCCAGCAGCTCCTGTTCCAACGACTATCACATTCGATATCTTATTCTTCTATTTACCCTAAACTAAAAAAAATTACCAAAACATTAATTCTTTTCTTCGCCATTTCCTCCTTCACAAGAATCCTTATGAATAATTTTATTTCCTTAGAAAATAACATAGTATATGCAGCAATCACCCTTCTTACAGAACGTATTCCTGCAAGCCTCTTTCTTAGTCTTATACCTTTCAGGAACTGTGCATATGGGCGGGAAAAGATGCCAACAAGATTACTGAGTATAACTTGTTTACTTATAAGTATTTACATAAGTATTTCACTTAAAATCGAGTACTTTCAAACCCTAACTGTGGCCCTTTCTCAAGAGATGTGAAGGTAGTCAGACTGGGTTAAGTCCTAGAAGACTACTGGGCTTTGACCCAGTCTGACCAACTGCACATCTCTTGAGAAAGGGCCACAGTTAGGGCCTGAGAGTACTCGAGTTTTAAGTAAAATACTATGTAATACCTACAAGTAAACAAGGTTACACTCAGTAATCTTGTGGGTATCCTTTTCCATCTGCAGATGGAGCTGAAAGTAGTTTTGTTTGGAACTCAGGACCATCTTTCCTCCTGTCACTTATCTCTGGATTCAGGTCATCCAGAACAGCCATCCTTCTCGCTCTCCAAACAAATCCAACAGTATATTCGAAATCTCCCTGAAACCACCTTCCGCATAAGTTTCTCACTATTTCATGTCCGTGTACACTCATCATCAGAATCTCTCCAACTGCCACATCCGGTGACTCATGCAGTCCTCGGACTAAGGCAGTTCCACTTTTCATCTGCTTCCTCGGCCATCTTGACACATTAAGTGCTACTTCCCACATCCTTCCATCACACATCCATCCCATAATCAGACGTTTAAGTTCTGTTCAGTTTTCCACATATTAGTCTGCACAGTAAAAACAATACAAGCGACTATCATTGAAAATAAGAAGGATGCCCTTGTTAGAAAAAATAGAAGATATGAGGAAATATACAGCGAAGTAGAAGTAGTTTAAAATGTAAGTTGGATTTCTATCTTTGTGCACTGAAAACTCACAAAAGGAAACTGGGACTTGAGAATCTTAGGTTCCTCTTGGAAGGCTCAACTTCTCATGAGTGGGTTTGTCTCTTAATCACGGTAACACCTGACACATCTTACGATAAAAACCATTCAGTAAACATAATATTTTTTAAACAAACAAACATAGACTGGATATTAATTTTTCTTCAGCCCGCATTCTCCTTTCTATTTCCACGGTAAGAGAATAATGCTCTTCAGTCACAGGATAAGAACGACTTCGACCAGTAACTTTTTGCTTTTACTACACTGATCACTGACCCATGCATGGTGTACCCAAATCTGTATGTGTTATGAGGTGTTTCATCTATAACAGCCACATAACTGCTCATTCATGATGTAACCACCCAATCTGTATGTGTCCTATGAGGTGTTCCATCTATAACCAGCCACATAACTGCTCATCATGATGTACCCAAAAATCTGTAGTGTCTATGAGGTGTTTCCATCTATCAAAACCACATAACTGCTCATTCATGATGTGCCCACCCAAATCTGTATGTGTCTATGAGGTGTTCCAGCTAAAAAAGCCACATAACTGCTCATTCATGATGTACCCAAATCTGTATGTGTCTATGAGTGTTCCAGCTATAAACAACCACATAACTGCTCATTCATGATGTGCCCCCCAAATCTGTATGTGACTATGAGGTGTTTCCAGCTAAAAAAGCCACATAACTGCTCATTCATGATGTACCAAATCTGTATGTGGTCTATGAGGTGTTCCATCTATAACAGCACATCACTGCTCATTCATACAAAGCGGTTAGTGTCTAGTCTTGTATGAGTTTCCTTCATTTAATCAAAGAGATAAATATCTACGCAAACAACAAGGGACAATATTCGAGTAAATAACATTGCAAAACAAACGGTCATTTAAAAGCATCTGAATATGAGTAAAATCAGTGAAAAAGAAAAAACCGACTACGAAAGCAGGAATAGGAACAAGTGCAATGAACTCTTCCACCTCTGTGCGATTCTAGGACTCCATTGACCTTAGAACTCACTCATGATGCTGATGACCCTGGTCTCAGTGACGGCCTCTTCGCTGACACCATTCCTCGCTTGGCACACTGCACCGTGATCTCCGACAGCTTCATTGACCTTTCTAGGTGATACTTGAGGTCAGAAGAGGTCACCCAGCCTCCACCATCAGCCTCGGTGACCACAGAGATACCGGGGCCACATTGACTCCTACACAAGACGGAAGAGAAACAAAAAATTGCCTAGAACTTCAGACGGAGGTCGTTTTCTGAGCGACGACGAGACAGATCCTGAGATCAAATGGATCTGCCCCTGACGTCTTCAGTTCAGTTGGGCTTCGCCTGAAGCCTGAACAGTTTTCCTTTTTCTCTCTTGATGAGGTTCTGTGTCTGTTGAGGTTAACCTATTCCTTACTTCTTCTTTTTTTAATTCTGTTTCTTGCATTTCATGATTTCTTTCCTGTTTATTGATTAAATTAATAAAAAACTATTTGAACAATGGACGATAGACTTTCATATTAGGAATGAGAAAAAAATTCAGCAGAGAAATATTTCGATTCGTTTTTTCATGGAAAGGGAACAGTTTTATACAATAACTAGTAATTCATTGAATGATTTTGGATATATTAACTCCGCGTTATTCACTCCCCGAAGAATGGGAAAGAATTTCAATGAAGACCATCCAATCAAACTAAAGTCAGAAGCGGTTCTAACAACAGAAAGTTTACGTCGAAACAAGAAATAAAACAGCAAGAGAGAGAGAGAAGAGAAAGAGAGAGAGAGAGAGAGAGAGAGAGAGAGAGAGAGAGAGAGAGAGAGAGAGACAATAATGCCAAGAGGAAAGACACCTACCATGAACCATCAGGTGATGGAGGCGACCGGTTTGGCCTTTGAAGTGACACACTTGAGGACGCGAACTCCCGACCAGCCGTTGCGACGGACGGACCCGCCTTATTTCGACCCGTGACGGTCTGTCTTTAAAGCACAAGAGGGAATGGGAATTCTGAAATCCAGATCACTTTGCAGATAACCAAATCTGATTCCAACCGAGATCTTTCGCAACTTCTAAATAATGGTATCGTTGGCTAAAACTTTCCAAATGGAATATACATGATCACTATTTTTTTTAATAGATATTTTATTAGCTAAAGCTTTCCTATGAAAAAAGCATGATCAACTATTTTTTCTGAAAGTATACGAATCATACGTAGCGCGAAAGGGTCCTTACTGATATTAAAATAACGAAATGAACAATATGAATTTGATTGGATAAGTTTCAGGACTTTAAATGAAAAAAAAAACTTGCCTGAACTTTTTATACATTTAAACGATAAGGTTTAAGTCACTCAATTCATATATCATATATATTAAAAAAGCGAATACCACAGGAAAATGATAGGCAAAAATACAAGCGCTTTCGTCCTAATAAAAACGAAAGCGCTTGGGTTTCTGCCTATCATTTTCCTGTGGTATTCGCTATACACATATATTTAGTATATATATATATATATATATATATATAGATATATATATATATATATATATATATATATATATATATATATATATATATATATATGTATGTATATATATATATATATATATATATATATATATATATATATATATATATATATATGGAATACTTTTTAGAAAACTAACACTCAGTAGGACTTACAACGAAGGACTTCCTTCGCTATATACTCACAGAGAACGCTGAGCGTGACGTCATCCGCAAGCAGGAGGCCGCCCGAGACTTCGTTCTGGGCTCTGCATTCGTAACGGGCGCCGTCGTCTTCTCCCGTCACCGCCCACCGAAGGGCGGCTTCCGCCTCTCCTCCGTCTTCGGAGGCGGCCTTCGACGAGTGGGTGATATTCGGGTGCTGCTGCAGTAAACGCCCGTCTCTGTACCAGGAGAGTTTGCGGGCGTGGGTTCCCGCCCGTGGATCGGCAGGATAGGACAGGAGTTCGCCCTCCTTCAGAATGTGCCTGCCTGTGTGTCCCGTTATGAACTGGGGCCTTGGGAGGGTCTGAGGAGAGAGAGAGAGAGAGAGTTTGTGAGAATGGTTCCTCCCGAGCTGAGGGTGGAACAAAGTTCTCAAGAGAGGCGATGTGTTTTCTGATTAGAATACTTAGAAGTTTTCTTTTTATTATTATTATTATTATTATTATTATTATTATTATTATATTATTAATTAGAATTAGAAGGATAATCAAAGAGTATCTCGAAATAGATCTCGACTAATTAGAAATTTGTGTTTTATATCTTAAATGAAAATTATATAAAGTTAGCCTATTATTATTATCAATTATCAATTATTATTATTATCACAAATGAGGAGATGAACCCGTACTAAGAGAAAATCCCAAATATTCTTTATCAAGTAAAATCTCGTCTCGCCCAAGAACCATTTCCCAGCTGTAGAAAGAGAACAAGTTAAAAAGTGCAAGAATAAATAGGCACATGCATTCAGTGAAAACAGACTCATAGTACTGCAGACTAATGGAGATTGCCCTGGAATTCCCTGGAGCTCCCACCAATACTTCGATTTCGAGCAGATCTATTGATAAACGGCCCATTTTTTCAATTAGTAGGAATCATCGGAACAGAATCAGAAATATCACACTAGGCTTTCTGTAAGCGACCAAAGGTTCCTTTACTTTTACAATGAGCAGAAATCATAATCAGGCAGACAGCAGTAAGACCCACATACCCAACTGATTGAATAATTCGGGATGTGGACATAGAACAAATTCAGAAAAAGATTCAATAATGGAAGGTGTAATACAAATGAAGTATTTTCCATTTAGTTTATGGTACGACAATGAAGGAATTTGAACCTAATATTTCGTCAGAAGAATAGGGACAATTCAAGATAAGGATATTTAAAATCATTTAAAGGTGGTAGCGTAAGTTCCTTTGCACAGAGAAGATATTCTACAAATGAGAAGCATAAAACTGGGTGAGGAAACTTCAAGAAAAGATCGAAGGACCAATTAGCAGAAAGGAAATCGTAAAAAGTTCGTATTTGTGTTTTTTTCTTTTTGTATCTTAAAAAGAGAAGTTTGATATTATTTTATTTTATTACTATATTTATGATAACAAACTTGATATTCCTCAACTGAAAGCGAGATGAATCATGGAAAAATATGTATTGGGTAAAGGAGAATTATTCTAAAACAATTATCTTAATTCTGCTACTTTCTTTTAACCATCCCAGACTTTCAGCCCAACATCCAACATCACAAGGAACAATCCCACCACACTCACACTCACAATACCAGACACAATCCCATTGCCGCTTTCTTGTGCCACCAGAGACAGAAGGGGCTGTGGTACTCACGTAAGACCGAGAGGGTGACCGAATCCACCAGCGCCTTGTGGGACCTGGCGAACGTGGGATGGAGGGCGCGACAGGTGTACTGTTGACCGTCGTCTTGGACACTTGGCACCACCAAGAGACGACTCCTGACGCTCCATCTCTCGTCTCGGGGGATATGTGGTCAGCCCTCTCCGTGTGGAGGCTGGTCGGGAGGGACTGACTTGTAAGGGCTGCTTTGATGATGGGCTGGTTGGTAGGAATTCTATACTTGTGTTCAGAGGGCGGAAAGAACTGTTTAGACGTTTATCTCGGAAGTAAATTTGACGTGATGGGAAGGAGGTTATGGTTGAAGTATTGAAATATGTATATATATATATATATATATATATATATATATATATATATATATATATATATATGATTAAAAAATCACAGTGGATGCACGTGCCTTCATTAACTAAGCGAATACCGCAGGAAAATGATAGGCAGGAATTCCTCGACAATCTCCTAATTAAGATGCAAGCGCCTTGGATTCTGCCTACTATTTTCATGTGCTTATTATATATATATATAAATATATGTGTGTGTTTCTATGAACCTTTTTAGCACATTACCGTGACGTTTTATATGCACAAGCATTAAGCCATATATGTTGTTTAATATGCAAATATATACTATGTAAGGATTCAGTGTGAACAAAATTCCACCCTATCACAATTAAAGTGGAACGTGTTTAGTCTACAAAAAACGAAACATTAAAGAGTACGATACTATTTCCATTATAGATAAATTCCGCACAATGTGGCAGACAGGGTCATTGTTGTCGTCTGCCAACAGAGAGGAACGGAAGTTCCCTTTTAGCTACGAACGTTTGGGAAGGGGAAAACGTTGTATGGGTGGAGGGAAATAGCGAGGCGTCTCTCCACCTTTTCAAAGGTGCACAGCAGGTCACAAGAAGGGAAACTCGGGATTCCAGGGATGAGATAATTGGATTCTTCCCAAAAAATGAAAAAAAAAAGCATTCACGGATTTAAATACATTTACACGTGCCAGGATGTTCGTCGATACTGAAAGTCTCTCTCTCTCTCTCTCTCTCTCTCTCTCTCTCTCTCTCTCTCTCTCTCTAATGACAACTTGTAATCAGTAAGCATAACATTCTAAAAATGAAAGGTTTTTAGATATTCCTAGAATTTAAAGCTTTTTAACATAAATGTTGTTTTCAGTAATATTAATGTCAAGAGTTTAGTAATAAGAAAGTTCTCCTAAAGATCTTCCAGGCTGCATAAATGAAACCTTCCTTGCAAAAAGTGTGATAAAGTCTATTACGGACAAACCGGTAAATCTCTTTCACAACGTCTCAACAGCACCAATATTCTGTGAGAAACTGGGCAAATATCGAATGTATATTTGTACATATGAGAGATTTAGATCATCCTATTAACTGGAGTCAAGCAAGAGCCTTAATCCCATGTAATGACACAGTTAAAATGAATATCATTGAATCTTGTTTCATCAAGTCAAATAATGGAAATGTTCTAAATTTAAGTCTTGGTTATTTAAACTTGATACCTTCATAATGAAAAAAGTTGTAGATAATTATAAGCAACAATCAATATATTCAGTTTTTACATGTTTTGGACTGTACGGATACTTTGTAGTTTCGGTTAGGGTTAAATCTATGTTTAGGTTTGTGACCGTGTGATACCCGATAATCCTGGATTATCTCTTTAAGTTTTCCCTTTTGACAATTAACCATCTGGTATTCTTGTTCTTATTGTTTACCGGATAACTTTCTCTCCAACTGTATTTCATTCGTTCCTTGACAATGTCTTAGTAAAGACGAAAGCGCTTGGATTTCTGACCATCATTTTCCTGTGGGATTCGCTTATTATATATATATGAGGTTTTAGTCTTTCTCTTCAACGAAGATAGATATATGAGATTGTAGTCCACAGGGGAAAAGAAAATCAGAAATTCATTTAGCTCAACCGTTTCGGCCTCCACTGGCTCTCATCGAGAACTGTTTATTAACAGTTATCGATAAGGGCCAGTGGAGACCGGAACGGGTGAGCTAATATATATATATATATATATATATATATATATATATATATATATATATATATATATATATATGACTGGTAAAAAATGTTCTGCTACAACAGAATTCCATCTAATAAAAAGAGCCCATAAAATCACCATAATATAGAGAGAAAAGTACTATATTTCAGAGACTGCTGTCTCCCTCTTCAGGTAAATGAAAGAGAAAAGTTTACAGAAAAGGTGGTATTAATTTATAGCAAGAGTCAAATGATGGAATCAGCCTTAATAAAAGGAGCAAGGATTTCAGATAAGATCGACAAGGTTTTCATTAAACCAACGCATAAGAAGATTAAAGGGAAGATTATCAGCGGGGGTGACCTAAATTGGCTTGCCTGTGGATGGACCTCTTGGTATAAATACCACCTTTTCTGTAAACTTTTCTCATTCATATACTGAAGAGGGAGACAGCAGTCTCTGAAATATAGTACTTTTCTCTCTATATTTTGGTGTTTTTTATGGGCTCCTTTTATTATATATGAATATATATATATATATATATATATATATATATATCTATATATATATATATATATATATATATATATATATATACATATATATAAGTCTATCACATTACCGTGATTCATACACATATATCGAACTACAAATGTCCTTTAATATCTAATTCGCTCTACCTCGGAATTAATATATTTTCATATATGTTTAACCGAGGGGGAATTTATTAAGCGATAATAGAATTGGCGATCGACGGGCGCGAACCATCGACCTCTCAATTCCAGGACTGGCAGTGAAGCCCCAGACCACCCCGCCAGGTAGAGCAAATTAGATATTAAAGGACATTTGTAGTTCGATATATAAATATATATATATATATATATATATATATATATAGATATAATATATATATATATATATATATATATATATATGCATTTGTTCGTGCAAGCGCGGATGTTTGGAGAGAGAGTGAGAGAGAGAGAGAGAGAGAGAGAGAGAGAGAGAGAACCAATAACCTTTCAGAAATCTAACCCTTAGTCTGACCTCCACTTACTGTCATCCAACATGAGACCATTGCGGTACCAAGCTATGGAGGGGGCGGGTCTGGCACCGTTGACGAGGCACTGCAGGTACAGGTTGTGACCCTCTGTGCCCTGCACGACGCTGCTGTCGGCGCCCCTGATGATGTTCAGGCTGGTTGGAGCCACTGGGTGGAAAGAGGTCATTCATTGCCTATTGAAATCTTTCATGTCTATATTATTGGACTGATCATTGACCTGAACATGAAATACATCGTCCCGTTTTCTAGATCTTTCGAATATAGTTTTGATATAGGGGTAGAAAGAGGAAATGGTTTTGATAATACGAAGCTTACAGTGAAAACAATGCTGAGGTAATGGTTCATATTAGGATTAATTTTTCAAAAGGAAAGTTTTGTGTTGAAGTCATATTATGCCCCACGGGAGCTTTATTCAGTGGATATGGATATAAATTATTATCTTCATGTTAAATGTGTCGTTTGGAAGAGTCCATTAGTTTCTGTTACCAATACTACTACTACAAGGACCAATGTCATTCATATTATAGCTAAGCACCTACTCTTTCTTAAGTCTCTCTCAAGCTGCTGATAAGAGAATAAACGCATGGAAATTTACATTGATGCCGAAATAAAATTAAATTAAATAGAATACACAACAACGCTAAAAAGAAAAACGAAATCACCCAAAATGTATACGAGTAGAATGAAAAAGAGTCTGCTTCAAATCTAAATAAACTTTTTTTTTTTACGTCAAACGAAAAGAGACTCAGCTACATGAGTCTACATACATTTCTACGCTTTCAATTTCTCACGTTGAAATTGTCGTTTGTTACCTCCATTCACGGTTAATATTATTATATATATATATATATATATATATATATATATATATATATATATATATATATATATACATATATACATATATATATATATATATATATATATATATATATATATATACATATATATATATATATATATATATATATATATGTGTGTGTGTGTGTGTGTGTGTGTGTGTGTGTGTGTGTGTGTGTGTGTGTAAGGGAGTGTGACCAAAATTCCGCCCTATCACTAGGAGGTATTTTTAAAAAGTTCATCCGCAGTCTGGGAATGACTTAAGAAGGAGTAGGTGTCTTAATTGTAACATGAATGATGTTTGGCCCCAGATGTGTAGTAGTTTGAGTAGTTTGACGCAAATACCAGGATGATAGGCATTTCTTTTATTGATATTAACTGAATAAATCATAATATGACGTCAAAGTTAAGGTTCCTTTTAACCAGTGTTCCTCGGCCCTTTTTGGTTGTGACCCTAAATACAGTCTTAAGCTGGACCAGCGACTCTAAATGTGTGAATGAGTAGTGATAAATCCAACCCTTCTTATGTTACAGTTCTGCTTGCAAGTGTTTATGGGTTAACGTCATTCTATTTATGTAAGTTTACATTGAGTGACACAATGAATTTTAATAAATTTTAAAGTACGTGTCCCGGAGAATCTTCACGTTGTCCTACGGAAGTAAATTAGCTCCTTAACTCAAAATCAGAATGTGAAAATCTGTGAGTTATCATTATTAATATTATTGATATTATTGATGTTTTAAAAATCCATAATTATATATGAGAGTATATTACTGGTTGTTTTACATAGTAATATACTCTTATACATAATTGTGGATTTTTATTATATAGATTGTTCTTCACGAGATTGTGAATTTCTTAACATTAATATTATTATTATATGCTGGAAGAAGACCTTCATTAATACAGGTTTTATTGTAAATAAAGGCTATTTCAGTTGCGTTTATTTTGTATAGAAGTTTCTCCATTCTTCTTATTACTGACTTTGCTTCTGTACTCAAATTGGCTATTAAAGCGCCAAATGAGGGATTCCTGACAAAAACGTGGTATTTGTCAAATACCACGTTTTTGTCAGGAATCCCCCATTTGGCGTCTGTGTTAACAGCCACTTTGAGTACAGAAGAAATGTCAGTAACACGAAGAATCGAGAAACTTATACACCAAATAAACGCAGCTGAAATAGCCATTATTTTCAATAAAACCTAATATTATTATATAATAAGAATCTCTAGCGACCCTCAGAAAAATGAAGATTTGGGCAGTAACCATGGGTTGGGAACCACTGCAGTTTAAACAAATAAACCTCATACGAACCATTGCCATAGCATTGTTTTCATGGAGCCTTTAGGTTTGTATGTTTTGTTGCTACAAAGGGGCTTTGGGATTCTTCAGAATGGAAGAGATGACACATTTAATCTAATGTATTTAATGTCTACTTTCTTTAGAGGAAAGTTATTGTATTACGTTTATTCATTGTTCTATCTGATTTTTTGGGACTTCTCCTATCCATTTGAATGACCCGAAAATGAAAAGATTCACAGGATTCAACAAAAGTTATTCTTATCTAATTTTATATCCTTTCTAATAATAATAATAATAAATTATTAAAAATTTCGATAATAATAATAATAATAATAATAATAATAATAATAATAATAATAATAATAATAATAATAATAATATAATAATGGGGAACATCAGGATGGAGTTTTGGAATAGAAAAATGCGCCTTAGTCAACATACAAAAAGGCAAAGTAACGAGAACTGAAGGGATAAAGCTACCAGATGGGAGCAACATCAAACACATAGATGAGACAGGATACAAATACCTGGGAATAATGGAAGGAGGAGATATAAAACACCAAGAGATGAAGGCACGATCAGGAAAGAATATATGCAGAGACTCAAGGCGATACTCAAGTCAAAACTCAACGCCGGAAATATGATAAAAGCCATAAACACATGGGCATGCCAGTAATCAGATACAGCGCAGGAATAGTGGAATGGACGAAGGCAGAACTCCGCAGCATAGATCAGACCAGAAAACAAATGACAATACACAAAGCACTACACCCAAGAGCAAATACGGACAGACTATACATAACACGAAAGGAAGGAGGGAGAGGACTACTAGTATAGAGGACTGCGTCAACATCGAAAGCAGAAGCACTGGGGCAATATCTGAAAACCAGTGAAGACAAGTGGCTAAAGGAGGTGCATGGGAAGAAGGACTAATAAAGTAGACGAAGACCCAGAAATATACAGAGACAGGAGGAAAGACAGAAAGAACAGAGGACTGGCACAACAAACCAATGCACGGACAATACATGAGACAGACTAAAGAACTAGCCAGCGATGACAATTGGCAATGGCTACAGAGGGGAGAGCTAAAGAAGGAAACTGAAGGAATGATAACAGCGGCACAAGATCAGGCCCTAAGAACCAGATATGTTCAAAGTATGATAGACGGAAATAACATCACTCCATATGTAGGAAGTGCAATACGAAAAATGAAACCATAAACCACATAGCAAGTGAATGCCCGGCACTTGCACAGAACCAGTACAAAAAGAGGCATGATTCAGTGGCAAAAGCCCTCCACTGGAGCCTGTTGCAAGAAACATCAGCTACATTGCAGTAATAAAAAGTGGTACGAGCACCAACCTGAGGGAGTGATAGAAAACGATCAGGCAAAGATCCTCTGGGACTATGGTATCAGAACGGATAGGGTGATACGTGCAAACAGACCAGACGTGACGTTGATTGACAAAGTCAAGAAAGTATCACTCATTGATGTCGCAATACCATGGGACACCAGAGTTGAAGAGAAAGAGAGGGAACAAAAAATGGATAAGTATCAAGATCTTGAAAATAGAAATAAAAATAATATGGGATGTGCCAGTGGAAATCGTACCCATAATCATAGGAGCACTAGGCACGATCCCAAGATCCCTGAAAAGGAATCTTGGAAAAACTAGAGGCTGAAGTAGCTCCGGGCCTCATGCAGAAGAGTGTGATCCTAGAAACGGCACACATAGTAAGAAAAGTGATGGACTCCTAAGGAGGCAGGATGCAACCCGGAACCCCACACTATAAATACCACCCAGTCAAATTGGAGGACTGTGATAGAGCAAAAAAAAAAAAAAAAAAAAAACAAAAAAAAAAAAAAAAAAAAAAAAAAATAATAATAATAATAATAATAATAATGTGGAAGTTACTAACAGGTATCATCAGTGAAAGGCTATACAACTACCTAGAGGAGGACAAACACCATCCCATACCAACAGAAAGGCTGCGAAGGAAGTGTAGGGGCACAAAGACCAGCTCCTGATAGACAAAATGGTAATGAAGAAACAGTAGGGTAGAAGGAAAACCAACCTAAGCATGGCATGGATAGACTATAAGAAAGCCTTCGACATGATACCACACACATGGCTAATAGAATGCCTGAAAATATATGGGGCAGAGGAAAATACCATCAGCTTCCTGAAAAATACAATGCGCAACTGGGAATACAATACTTACAAGCTCTGGAATAAGACTAGCAAGGTTAATATCAGGAGAGGGATTTGTTTTCCAGGGCGACTCACTGTCCCCACTACTCTTCGTAGTAGCCATGATTCCCATGACAAAAGTACTACAGAAGATGGATGCCGGGTACCAACTCAAGAAAAGAGGCAACAAAATCAACCATCTGATGTTTCATGGACGACATCAAGCTGTATGGTAAGAGCATCAAGGAAATAGATACCCTAATCCAGACTGTAAAGGATTGTATCTGGGACATGAGGATGTGAGTTTGGAATAGAAAAATGCGCCTTAGTCAACATACAAAAAGGCAAAGTAAAGAGAACTGAAGGGATAAAGCTACCAGATGGGAGCAACATCAAACACATAGATGAGACAGGATACAAATACCTGGGAATAACGGAAGGAGGAGATATAAAAACACCAAGAGATGAAGGACACGATCAGGAAAA
>NC_061098.1:42257748-42275248 GCF_015104395.2 Macrobrachium nipponense | reverse complement strand
TTCTATTTTCCTTGGTGCATTCCACCCAATATAAGTTCACAGAGTAATAAAACCCTTAACTTTCAACACCTCTAGTTTTGAACGAATAAAGCCCAATGACTTTACTAATAGATATCCAGCTCTTTTATGCACAAGGGTTCCACTGACTGATATTTCCTTCAAATCTACACTTCCTCTAGGTTACATGGTGTACAAACTCAATCGAACTTATAACGCCTCTCAACGATGAGTGTTTTTCTTAATATAACTCATTTACTTATTTAAAGAATACATTGCAATACGTAACAGCAAAACCGTCTGATTAATAGCTATGATTTCAAAAATTTAGGATCACTATATTTTCCCCTGGATGATAAACATGGAAATGATGCAAACGGAAAAGTAGAATGTGAACAATTTTCCTCCTGTCCTGTGATATTCTCTCACAACCTGAAATACTGGAAACTTTGGGTCAGCAAAAAATAAACTGAAGTTACTTAACCGAAACTATAGAAGGTTATAATTCTTAAAAGAATGTTTCACTCACGTTGAAGTGAATAATGAAAATCAATTCAGTCAATTTTAAAAACCAAATATGCTGGTTTTATTTGCATAAAGAAACCGAAACTTTGGTCATCAGATGATTTATGCCAAAACAGCCTACATTTAAGGATTTAATGCAAAATTTTAAACATTAGATAAGAAGACAGTATAAAGTATGATTTATGTTGCTGTATGGTATCGTTCAGCAAGTGGTTTTAATTTCTAGACTGTTGTGATTTTTTTTTTATTCCTTACATTTATGAATCCCTAAAAATAGAAAACCGATGTTTTGGCAAACTTGACTATGTACGGACAATGCAAACATCATTGTTCTAAATGTTCTTTAACATATAAAACAGCAAACCAGAATGCGCAGAAGCTCACACATTTGAATGTATCTAAAATGAAAGTAAATACTTATATAAATCCCTCTTTGTCTCTCACCTAATGCAAAGCCATCTTTTGTCCACTGTGCTTTACCCTGTTGGTTTTGGATGACACACTCGAGAAAGACGTCCTCTCCGGCGTTCACTTTAACGCTGTGTGGAGAGATGATGAACACCCCTGTTCCTGCCTGAAGACACCTGTTTTTGGGGGAGCAGAGCTTTCTTCAGTATGGCTTCCCATTTAGTTCATCTGTCTCAGTCCCACCACTTTAGCCTCTACTGTCGCTTGTAATTCTTTATAACAACGCCTATGGTACTTTGAAAATTTTCAACAGGATGGTAAATTGACTATTTCAATGAGTCTTTAGAAGGAAATTGTTATTTTGAAATCTACAGCACTGATTACTTAGGCATGTGCCCAGTCTGTTTCCATAAATTAATGCTAATCAAATCACTGGTTTAATCAGTCCTGCTCCTTAGCAAGTGGTTGAAGTTTGACATATAAGTTATTTCCAGCCTCGTCTTCTGCTGCGCTCCCTGTTTCTTTTAAATTTGCTAGGAATGAGTTTACCTTTGTCTCGTGTCCTCATCTGGTCCTCAGCTAGAAACAGAATTCTTCTCTTTTTTTGCTAATGACATTCTCAACAAAGTTTCCAGGTCCAGTTCCCTCCTCTCTTACATATGGTTCATGTTGCTTTTAGAACTGCCATAGTCCTGTATATTCTTCAAAGTTTTAAAAGGTGAAATGGCTGTAGAGTTTTTCTGAGTTCTTCATTCAAGCAGTAATTTTTCACCTATACTTCCAGAAACACACAAACCCTGATACAACTCATCCCAAAGAAAGGTGACGGCTGTAATCTATTCAATAATAATCTTTCCATTTGAATTTCTACAGTTATTAAAGAATTAGATATTCCTATGTATCTATTGTCAAGTGGGCAGTAGTGGTGATGAATGTCCATGCAAGGCCTATAAGACAGAGGGAGTTCTAAAGAACATTCTCAACAATATATTTCTAGAATACACATTTAATAAATCTCCATAAAATCACACCTCGCACATAATTAAACATTATCTTACTAGTTATGTCGCTAACTTTTTCATCTTATTCACCGCTTTTCCTGAACTACTAATGTGACTGTTCAAATCTCGAATTCTGAAAAAAAAATGTACGGCATCGAATAAAATATTTCGACTTCTGAAGTTATCTGGATGTGACTGCTAATTATATCCGCTAATTTAATGGTCGCCCCTTTTACTGCTGTTAAAACATTCCCCTCCCCCCCCCCCCCCCCCCCCCCCCCCGCCCCCCGCCCCTGATGAGAATAAAACATCATATCCATACACTTCAAATGATCAAGAAACACTAGGTTTCATTAGTCTGCCCTCTCTAAAGCTTATGGCACCAATCCATGTGTCATCTCCCTTTGTTACTTTTCTTCCTAAATGTTCCAGTTGTGGAAACTGGCGCGCAATGAACCCGCCAACATATCGCAAACCTTATTCTTCTTTTTCTATGGCATCTACCCATATTTGTTCTTCAACTTCCTGGTCTTTAAAGTCTTCACTTTGATCATCCTTATTAAATTCTGGTAAGCAAAATACAATTGCTGATAAAACGGGTTCTTTCTGAAGAGAATTTCCATCGTCTTGCTTGTCAGGGACGTGGAAAAATGAGGCGGATGTTACATTTTCACTGTTGCAGTTTTGAACGTAGCTCTTTAATCTTACAAGAATGCTATCTTTTCCTAACTGGTGATGGGTGCTGATCGTACGCTCCCATTTGACTTATACAACCAAAAAAGTGCCCCAACCAAACCTGATTTAGTATGTAATTTAGTGTATACGTCATACCCAATTCTTATTTGACCATTTTCAGCAAGTTAGACAAAAGATAGAGCACTTTACTTTTCCTCACTCTTATTTCTCTACCGGTTTTACTCACGTCTGCAAGATATTGTCTTGCGTTTACAGGTTTATTCCCGTAAGTATTTCTTGATGATTTTCTATCTGTTGGCAGTCGACAATTAAGCAAATCAAACCAATTATCAACATGCCGAATAAAATGGCTTGTAATTTTCCAGTCCTTGCTTGCCGAAGTGATCAATAGATTTAAAGGTACTTTTGGACAGCAGTTGCACTGCAAGTTAAACTCTCATTCGTTGCATACCTATAATAACATTGATATGTTTTTTGGAAAGTTTATAAGTTATCCGAAGATCACTTGCTCCTCTTTATTAACTCTCTAACTGGACCATTGTGAGCGTACATACTATGTACCATTCGGCAATATGAATCCATGGTCAAGAAAGTTATTTCTACAAAAGCTTAACTAGGTGTGGAGCACCTGCAAACACATGTATATTTCTGCTGTTGTCCATTGAATTAATAAAGGACCTTCCTCGTGGTAGCCTAACGCGAGGTTGAGTTGACGTCACGCTCTCGACCTGCGCAGAAGAGGCTTATTTTGGGTCAGCGCTGACAAGACCTCCTATACTCTCTAGACCTCGGCTGGGCTAACTCTCCTTAACAGTATGAACAGTGGAGGTTGAATTAAATTGAATCAAAAGGTTGACGATGATGAGTGAAGTGACTGCCTATACTCTGGCTACAAAAGGTTGAGACTCGAGGGTGATTAGCACTGCTGCCATTTTTTTTGACTCGTTCAAACTTTTCAGGAAAATAGGGTGACAATTGGGTACATTTGGCAAAACTTTTGAACGACGCTGCCATTTCCTCGTGTATGGATGATTAAGGAAAGTGACCTCCAAGAGAATTGTCTGTCACCTCCCTCCATTCGTCGGTGCAAAAGCCAAACACGGAGATCAAAACATTGTACGTAGGTGATAATGTTTTGAGCTTAAAGTTTGGAGGTGTCTAGAGGGAACAGGAATGGGAGACCTAGAAAGTGATGGGGAATGGGACATCTCATAAACGAACAAAGAAAGATATTGAAAACTTTGTTAATTTTGCATAGCTGGTTTGACCATTGGACGGAGCGGAATTGAACCATTTCCCCAAAATTGGTCGTGGTTCCATAGGGAGAAGCCTTCCAACGAACAGCTCACAGTTAGAGTATACTATCTATATTGCTTCAGTTAAATTTCATATTCATTACAATAAGCTGCAAAAACTATAATTGGAAAAGTATCATCAAAACTGATGAATGGCGTCTCGGAAGTACAAGGCGGCAAACTCCTATTCTGAGTTATGTCGTCGTGAAACTTTGGTCCAAGTACAGTGATTCCAGTATTTCAAAGAACACTTTTTATAGCTTCAAACTCCAGTTCTTTATTTCATTTATATAATTTCTGAAAGGAACGAAATTTGTATATTTCTTCTACCGTATAGCTGTAGGAAGCTATTCCATTCCAAATTAGAAATTAACATTTTCCGAACTAGGGAAAGTTTTGCATTGCAAGAGGCCAAAACATGATTTGGAACAGGTGTACCTGATGCCTGTTATTCCAGGCATCGCATTCTACCTGTGTCCAATAAATGTCAACCTTCACCTTCCTAACCGACTGTATATATATATATATATATATATTATATATATATATATATATATATATATATATATATATTATATATATATATATATATATATATATATATATATATAGTATATATATATATATATATATATATATATATATATATATATATATATATATAGATATATATATATATATATATATATATATATATATATATATATATATATATATACTATATATATATATATAATATATATATATATATATATATATATATATATATATATAAATATATTTATATATATATGTGTGTGTGTGTATGTGTGTGTGCGCGCGCGCGTGTGTGTGTGTGTGTGTGTGTGAATACCTTGATCACGAAATGTGTAAAACGTGATGCTGTGTATAAATAAAGATAATACCAGGGACGAGAATGAAAAACGAAAACTGCCTAAAGAGATCTTTCGGTCTTAACGACCCTATTTCGGGAATAACTTGCACCAAAGAGGGAAATATAATTGAAAAGCGCTTTGTCGCGAATGGTATTCGAAACGCTGTGCTGCCGGGCTTAATATTCATAGATAAATATAAACAAGATCTTTCGGTCTTACCGACCCTTTACTAGATGCAAGACTGATCAGAACTAAGAGGAACACAGTACAGGTAAGCATACACAAACAGACATTACAGGATTAACAGAAGGTCCAATTCACTTTAAAGAAACGAAAAAACGCCTGTGGGTGATATTAAAGATTTTAAAAGCAGCCACCCACACGTGGTCACAAGTAATCTAGTCGGGAAACAATACATTTGTTTAAGGAACAAAGAGGCCTATACAAACGGACAGTACAAAATTATTAAAATCCCGAACTCTAGATTAAGGATTTAGGAGTGGAGCGGTCAAACACACAGGTCGAAGGCAAGTTAACCACACCGCTCTTAAATGCTTAATGTAGCCTTCGGGATTTTACTAATTTTGTACTGCCCGCTTGTATATAACTCTTTGTTTTCAAAATGAATTGTTTTCTGGCTAAATTACCTGTGACTACGTGTGGGCGGCTGCTTTTAAATCTTTAATCTAACCCACGGAGCTTTTTCGTTTCTTTAAAGTGACCTGGATCTTTTGTTAATCCTGTAATGTCCGTTTGTATATGCTTACCTGTACTGTGTTTCTCTTTGTTCTGATCAGTCTTGCCTCTAGTAAAGGGTCGGTAAGACGGAAAGATCTCGACAGTTCTCGTTTCTCATTTTCCTCTACCCTAGCATTACCTTTATATATATATATATATATATATATATATATATATATATATATATATATAGTATATATATATATATTATATATATATATGTATATATATATATATATATACATATATATATATAAATATATATATATATATATATATATATATATATATATATATATACCATATATATATATATATATATATATATATATATATATATATATATATATATATACTATATATATATATATATATATACATATATGCATATATATATATATATATATATATATATATATATATATATATATATATATATATATATATATATATATATATATACATACATATATATATATATATATATATATATATATATATATATATATATATCATATACATATATATATATATATATATATATATATATCATATATATACATATATATATATATATATATATATTATATTATATATATATATATATACATATACATATATATATATATATATAACATATATATATATATATATATATATATATATGTATATATATATATATATATATATATATATATGTATAATATATATACATATATATATAAATATATATATATATATATATATATATATATATATATATATATATATATATATGTGTGTGGTGTGTGTGTGTGTGTGTGTGTGTGTGTGTGTATACACTCATATAAATATACACATCAACACACGCACTTTCATGTATGTATGTGTATGCATGTATATAGATGTGTATATATATATATATATATATATATATATATATAGTGTGTGTGTGTGCGTAAATTTCTGTCATATATATCAATGTTGTTTATATTTAGAAATAGAGTGAACCGGACATAAAGCGAAATTATTGAAATAACTTCTCTTGTTTATTTGTACACCTACCTTTTCCCCATCATCAGGGCTATATAAATGCAAGATAATATTGATATGTGAGAAATTCGCACCCTTGCTTTCTAAAAATTCTGTTTTTCGTAAAATTCTGTAACAAAAGTATTTTATTGCTTCAGTAAGCAATGTATGAATATATCTGAAAAGAGTTACACGGAAGATGGCAGGCACAGGACTACCTGGAATACCAGCAACAACATTATGCAGAAAGTTGTGAGCGTATTTTAAAGAAACTTTACACAGAGTTGGTCCTCTTGACTGACAGCGCGTGATTAGGATCTGAGAGGTAGGAATGCAACGTTCGATGAGAATCGACAGCTCAGTTATGGATTGCTCTGGTTATCTGCGCTTCTACAGAGCAGTTTGAGGAACCTTTTAAGGACTGATTTCGTATAGTAAATTTTTCATATAGAATGTTATCATTTATTTTTGCGTCAGAAGATTTATTTTCCTCAATCATTGTCAGAGATGAATTAAAACGTTTGTCTCCTACGCATTAATGTGCTTCTGCTAAACCATTACAACCGAATTTATGTGGCTTTCAGGTGGGTGCGTCACAACACTACAAATATGTCATCAACACATACCGATGAACTTTTGACACTCACTCTTCTATAACAATTTTAATATAAGTCAACTTCTCACTAGCAGTCCTTCGGTACTTCACACGATTATCCAGCATTTGCCTAAGAATCGGTCTACACTCACGGTCGAGCATTTGTTTTCAAACGGTGTTCAACCAGTATGTGAAATAGACTCAATGAGTGCTCACCACGCACCCTGACTCCTGACAGTGACTTCGAAAGACTCATTCATTTGACTCAAAAAAACCAAGCATTCCATTCCAGTTTATAATGTAACTCACATTCGTGACGAAAGGTACCCTTATCCTCTAAGAACAGCGTTTCTTTTTGTCAAATAGTAAATCCAGACCATACTGGAGTTGGAGCGAAATGATTCCTTCTGGGAGATGTTCACTGCCATTGATCAAAATCTGCCTTATTTTATTTTATTGTGTATCTAGGTTGTGCTTCATTGAGTCTAGTTCTTAAATAATATGACTATATCAAATGTTCTAACCTGATTTAATCCCGGAACGGCGGGGTCGTTGAAAAGATATTTGATATATTGGTTGGGAAACTTTCTATCCCGAGAGTATATATAATGTTTGAAGAGGTCCACAATAATAAAAAAATGTTGCGAGTGAGTGTATAATTTAAAATCCCTTTACAAAGCTTTCGAACCCTTCCCTGGGTTCATCTTCAACATATTATGTGGACCTCTTTAGAACATTATATAATATTATAATTTCGGGATAGAGAGTTTTTCCCAACACAATATATCATATATCTTTTCAACAACCCCGCCGTTCCGGGATTAAATCAGGTTATAAAAATATCAATTAGAATGAAAAAGAAAGAGCATTTCGGTCATATCCAATTATTCGGGCTCTATTTTCGCTTACTCTGATGTTGGTTTTGAGAGGGGTAGAAAGGTCTATGAATGGACTAAAAAGCTCTGAAAAATAGTTTCGCGTCGAGTGAAAGGTACAGGAATTTTAGGATAGCATATTTATGATTTATTTATTAGCATGAAAATGTAGTAAGATAAAAAGATAAGTAATATGCATTTTAAACACGTACAGAACAATGATTTTCAAATAAAATATTGTATATTTATTTTAATTTTCATTGGTGAAATAAAGCTCTATTTGACCATAGTTTTTAGCACATTTTAATTTACATTAAAAGTTACGAATATAATGTTTACAACTTAAAAGTGAGTGAAAAATCTTGCACGCGTCTTGCGTAAGCTGGAGGTCTGATTACGCCTTGTTTAATTTGGTGCTTTGCATCCAGCGAAGAATGCTGAAGTTTTTGTTTTGATCGATTTTTTCTTTTAATCTTAGCCTCTGAGACTGTCTTCATTCATGATAAAATCCTTCTTTTTTCTCTCAGTCACTCGATAGGGTCAATTCACAAATCCGGTTTTGAAGAAAAAAACCATCTGCTGGATACGTCGTGAAGTCTTCTCCTTATTTGTTATTATGATCCTTCTAAAGACAAAGGCCCTTTTTGCGCAGATATATTGACATGTATTTGTATAGCAGTACCATATTTCAGTATTATAGCAACGAAACTAAAAAAAAGTATACACAAGAAAACTAAATTTTTCATTTTCACACAGAGCCTGTCGAAAACCAAATATTAATTTCCAAATATACATAAATTTCCGTCCAATGTTGGTTGGGAATACGTACAGCGTATGGATTCAGGAAATGTCACATAAGGTAACCGATAACCAATGCTTCATTTTTAATCAGATCCAATTCAGGTCTCAATTCCATTCAGTTTAACTCCGTTTATTTACCCATCGCTCATTCTCTCATTTCATCGTTCGGAACAGTTTTAATTCTAAATGATCTTTCAAATACTACTTGAAGCCAGGGTAAAAATGCCATACAAAAGGACAACTACGTTCTCTTAACTATAAGGGACAAAATGCCCTTCTTATATATATTCCAGAAGTTTGTCAATCTAACGAAAAAATATGGCGTTGTTATACAAATGCATTTCACAAAATCTGCGCAGAAGGGGTCCTTGCCATTTTGCACAGGGTTCTTTTTACAACACCTGCTTGGAAAATTCCCTAGCAAGTGACTGAAAAAAATACAAATTTTTCGTTATTAATGAAGAACGTTAGGGAGGCATACATCCAAATAGATATACCATACCGGGTGTTTTCGAAATTAGAAGGGCCCCCCCCCCCCCCCCCCCCCCCCCCCTCTACAGAACAAATGGAAATTTATGAAGTTTTCTGCTATAGCCTATCTCCAAGTACGTTATCTTAAGTTTCTATTAAGCCATTTTTTCATTTTTACATTTCTTGTATTTGAGTGACGGAGTTAGATACAGCCATAGCTAACGACTCGGAGGAAATCAGATGGATTGACCGAATCCGGGCTATAACCTTCAGAGAGGCCAGGGATGCTGGCGCATCCTTCATTTCACATTCCTGGATAGCTAAATACATTAAAAGAGATGAATCCTTTGTTAAAAGAAACTGGAACAAAAATCCATATGACTGTCATCACGAAAAGAGTGAGAATCTTGGAAGGCCTGAAGTCTTTTCTCAGGAGTCAAAAGACATCAATAATTGGTGCTTGAACTAGAAACAAAAAGGGAAAGAAGTAGTAGTTATAGTGCTGTATATTGTGAGTTGAAAAAATCCGTATCAAGCCATTTCATGTTATCAGCAAGCCCAACATCACTCAGCAACAGAGTAGAAACCGTGCATGGTTTTATGGTTCATTTCTTAAAGATTGGTATGAAGCTGACTTCCTCTATGTTGCTGCATCATATGAATTCTTCATTTAAACAGTCAGGAAGCCAAATCATAAAAATGACATTATTTGAGCTGCAAAGTGGGTGATATCAGCGATGAAGTGCGCTATTGTCAAGTTGTGAAATTTCCTGAATGTTTGGGAATTTTTCTCTGTTTCACAGACAAATGGCTAATGTGGATCATCAAAGAAACAGGACAATCATGGAATGGCGAATACTTCAGAGAAACTCTGCTTACTGGTGGAGTATTTCCTTTCCTCAAATATCCTGAAAATGTGTTATCTGTTAAAGAAGTCGCATTTTTGCATGATAAGGCACCATGTTTCAAAGCTCTTCAGACACAGGAGGTGCTTCGAAACAGTGGTATCGATTTTTTCTCGTCAAGTGAATTTCCAGGTAGCTCCCCTGACCTTAATGTGTGTGAAAAATTGGTAGTATCTTAAAGGATAATGTTGAAGCTCGCACAGTGAACTATGATGGTATACCAAAGCCTCGACGACCTGCAAAGAGAGGTGACCAAAGTGCTCAGGGAAATGGAGTTTGGAGTCTCAGCTTTATTGTAATTTGCTGAAATCATACCCCTCAAGAATGCAGGTTTGCAGGTTATGGTACAGGCAGATGGAGACCACACAAAATATTAAATACTCAGAGAGAAACTTAAATCAATAATACCTGTTCTGAATTACTTTTGTTTTGTCCAAATCAGTTTTAGGTTATGCTGTAGAGCGTGGGCCCTCTAATTTCGAAATACCCTATATATACATACATATATATATATATATATATATTATATATATATATATATATATATATAATATATATATATATATATATATATACTATACATATATATATATATATATATATATATATATATATATATATATATACATATATGTATATATCATATATATATACTATATATATATATATATAATATATATATATACTATATAGATATATATATATATATATATATATATATTGTAACTTAGTTGTCATTAATTTCTAGATTATTTAAGTTTTTTAGATTTTTAATGTTAAGTATTGAAGTGTTTGATTCTTCTTTATTAGCTTTTTGTCTCCTCACCGGTGTTATCTTGGTGTTTGTTGTTGGCTAACGACTGTTTTATGTTTTCAAGTTGGGTTGGTTACGTGGCTGCGCTCCTTCATTATCCGAAGGATGGAGATTTACTCTTGCCTCAGTGTGTTTCTGAGCCTCCTACCTTGAAGGGCACGACTATTGCTGTTGGAAACTATATTTATTCCTCGCCTATCGCAGAGCTACCTTTTGACGCTATATATCTTACTGAAATCCTTACGCTGCAGCAAGGACCTTTTATTCTGCATTTTGTGTACTGCCCTTGTTCAGTAAAAGCCAAAGGGACCTCTCTGTCCCAAGGTAATAACTGTTTATACCTATTTTATTTATTGGTATCACGACCGGTGATCCTCTTGCTGAAGTCATTAGTGGAGCTTGTGAAAGCCTTCCAGCACCATAGTTTGGAATCAATTTTCTCATCTTCCCGGATTAAGCCTCCAGACGTGGAGTTTGATATTGTCCTCCAAGAGGAGACCTATAAAGTCGTTTGAGGAAGTTGTTAGGGATATTTAGATTGTATTTGTTAGGATATTCTTACTTTTCGCTTACCTCCTCCTTTCTGGACCCCCTCCCCTTTTTGTATGTATGTGTTGATGACTGTCTTTAATTCTAAGTGTAATTGTTTTCTTTTGCAGGGAGATAAGAGTGAGCGTTTCTACATTAAGTACTGTACTATTGAGGTTCAGGTGTTTTTTCTGTCTGGAACTTATGTATTAAAATTAGTATTTTTTTGTGGTATTTTCTTTGTCCCCTTGAATTGACTTTGCACTCTTGTTGAAGTTGGATGCTATTCCACCTTTTGTGGACTTACTATGGTATTTTGGTGAATACTACTTGATAGAAGTTTAGTGTTTTGTGCGGTGGTCAAACCAGACATCACAATATATATCCAATGTAGCAGAAAGGAACACGTGCTTCAGATTTTCACAAAATCCATGCAAGAAGCTGAGCAAAAGAAAACCGAGTTTGGAACAAGTACTTTCTTAGTTTGTTCTACACTTTTAAGTAAACTGTACGAGAGTACTTGTTCAAAGTTCCGGATTTCACGCAGCTTCTTACGTGGATTTTGTGATATGCATATATATATAGTATCCACATCACCCATCAGTCCCGGCTTCCATCAACAAAATACAAAAATATGTACAGATTGTTATAGGCATTCGTATTTTGTAGTAGTAAACATGCACGGAACCATTCGCAGACAGAAAACTTCAGCAATGGGTGCAAAATGGACCTGTGTGTTGTATCTTCTCCGCAAAGCTCGGTTTACTTTGGCTCTCAAAATCTAATCACTTATTATTATTATTATTATTATTATTATTATTATTATTATTATTATTATTATTATTATTATTATTACATTTTGTCCTTAGAGGTCACAATACTAAAAAAAAAATATTGCGAGTCCTTGTATAATTTAAAAACCCTTTACAAAAAAGCTTTCGAACCCTTCCCTGAAGATGAACCCAGGAGGAAGGGTTCGAAAGCTTTGTAAAGGGTTTTTAAATTATACACGCACTCGCAATATTTTTTATTATTTTGGACCTCTTAGAACAATATATATAATCTCGCGATAGAGAGTTTTCCAAACAATTATTATTATTATTATTATTATTATTATTATTATTATTATTATTATTATTATTATTATTATTATTATTTTCCAGAAGACGAAGCCTACTCGCTCACAGGAGCCACTGACTGGAATTTGAAGCTTCCAAAGAATATGATGTTCATAAGGAAGAAATAAGACGAGGTACTAAATTGAAATACAGACAGAAGAGACCTCACTCATTGAAATAGAACAAGAAATATACTAATAAATTAACAAATAGGTCAAAATGTATGAAAATGCAAGAGAACAGCATCATGGTACTAATGTATTACACCTTTGCTTGAGCTTCTGAAGAAGTTCCAGTTGCACTACTTCCTCTGGGAGGATGTTCCAGTCCAACGGTGTCAGGAATCAAGGACCTCTGGAACTGAGAAGTTCAACAGCAAGACAAAAAAAATGGACAAGAATACACTACTCTCTCTCTCTCTCTCTCTCTCTCTCTCTCTCTCTCTCTCTCTCTCTCTCTCTACAAAGACGTACGGTTTAACATCCAGTCAATGAGAAAAAGTCCAAGAACTTACCACTCACAGTCGAGCGGATCATTGTGAGCAACACGAGAAGCAGCGACAATTCCCGGAGCTCCTCCATCTAGGTCGCTGGAGCCACCATCGTCATTTGATGAAGCCGCCGTTTTTTCACCCCTACAGATTCGTTCCGTCACAGGGCATTAGACATCAACATCATCGCGTTACAATAGTCATCCACACGTTTGTGACTGTTAATCATTTTCTATTTCTTTTTCTCAATTGCTTTATAATTTTGTGTACGTTCATTTCTCTTTGGAATGAAGTTCATTTGTTTTTTAGGAGTTATCATTTACACTACTTCATATAGATTCCATTGATATCCTCTTTTCTGTTGAGTTTTTGCGACATTTGATCCCGTGGAAGAGTTCGTTTTATTTTTCACACTTTTTATGGCAATTTTTATGTACAACTTATGAAAAAAACAACGTTATTGATTGTGATCACAAATTGGTCAAATGAAGTAACTCCAGGAGAGAGAGAGAGAGAGAGAGAGAGAGAGAGAGAGAGAGAGAGAGAAATTCACAGTTTCCTCCAATCCAAAGCCTTACATGACAGTAAAGTCGTGGTTGCACAGTGGCATACTGAACGCACAGCAAACACAGGTTGACTGCAAATCAACGACCTATTGGGAGTGTCAGCCAGTGCTTCGGGTGTTCATCCAGCGTCACCGAAAGGTCTTTCTCAGCTTGAGGAGTTCACTTGTTTTCAACCTGTCTGTGATATGGATGCCATTAAGGGGTTTCTGACATGTTCTCGTAGTGCAGACGTGCCCCTTGGAAGTGATCCATTCTTAGCACACACGTACACAAACAATATATATGTGTGTGTGTGTGTGTGTGTGTGTGTATGCAAACTTGGAGATGCCTGTAGATTGGATTCTCCATGCTCCAATTACTAAGACAAATAAGTGGCCAATGGATGACTGCAAACTTCCAAATAGCAGGGAATGCCTCTTCTGCTGCAATAACGTCGTCTGGGAGCAATGCGGATTTTCTCATGCGAATGCTGGAAAACAACGTTGTATATCTCTAGTAATTCTGCGTCGTGTGGAACTGAATAAATGGCCTGGCACACCATTTGCAGTTCTTTACACCGCGCCCATGTTGATTATCAACATAAAATAGAGAAAGTTTAATATTTGTACCGCTCTACATTTTCGGATACCCCTTTCTCTTTCTGTACATCACAGATAGACTGACAATGTTATTCTTTTTGTCGTTCATTATTTATGAACACAAAGCCCTTTCACTTTCGTATTAAATAAATACCGAACCAGGCACCTTCAACTAATTAAACGCGCCTATTACCGTCATGCATTGCATCGCTACTGAATGGATGACGGTAATAGGCGCGGTTTAATTAGGGGGGGGGGTGGAAAGGCGCCTGGTTCGGTATTTATTTTATACGAAAGTGAAAGGGCTTTGTGTTCATAAATATGAACGACAAAGAATAACATTGTCAGGTCTATCTGTGATGTACAGAAAGAGAAGGGGTATCGTTAGTCGTGTTGGCAAATCTGCTGGATGTGTGAAGGAGAGCGGATGATTTTCTTGTGATGTTCAGCGCAGCGAAACAATAATGTCGTCGGAGTAAAGGTGCGAGATCTGGAAACCACAGCGTTTGAGACTGAAAGATTGATGAGACCTGGGTTGTCAAGGCAAGAAAGAACTCGACGCTTTTTCTGTCAATGCAGCGCATCAGACAGTGAAAAGACCGAGTTGGGGTTGGAAAGGAAGACACAGAGTTCCAAAAAATAAAGGAGACGAATAGAATATATAGAATTTAGACGAAAGCCTAAGCGCTGGGACCTATGAGGTTTTTAGTGTTGAAAGGGAAATTGACAATTATTGAAAGGTTTGAAAGGTGTAACAGGAGGAAAACCTTCTCGCAGTTGCATTACGAAATAATTTTCAGAGAGGGTGGAAAGTCAGATGGAAGAAAGAGAATATGAACGGAGGTGCAGTTCAAGGCATGAGAGAGTGTGCAGCTATGGGCCGAACGGACTATGAAAAGACCTGAGTTAATGCCTATAGTGCACCACAGCGTCTTGTGGATAAGCGCTCCAAGGACGTATTGGTTATTAGAGGTGTCGTGAAAGGAACGATGTTCATATGATGAATATAAATGGTAAGGAGAAGACTGCTACGCCAGGTGTTTCTACAGAAATAAATGAAAGTGACCTAATATCTCTCAGAGCAAAAGAGAACATTTTTGAATGAGTAATTGATAGTGACTTGTTTGAGCGAAAGAAAAGAGAAGTTCTTAGAAAAACGGTGTCACTGGGGAGGTGGAACGGTGTACATGAAAGTAGAATTTATTAATGAATGAGTGGAAATGACAAAATAAGAGAATATGCCTGATAAGAAGGTTAATATCGAGGGCATTCACCCAGAATCGAATACCTTTGGGTACAGAAAGTAGGACGAAGCAACAAAGGAACATAATGGTAAGATAGCGAAATGAAAAACTTAGTGAACGGGAAAAGTAGAAGAGAAAAAATGAGGGATATGATGAAATTTGGTATAAAGCATAGAAAGTACAACGGAGATAAAAAAAATAAACTTGATTTTACGTAATTCCAGAGATAAAGATTCTTGACCATTACCTCGTAGATCTAATACATAAGAAAAAATTGGGAAAGATGCTTTCTAACGAAAAGGAATCTTATGTCAATGTGATGGGTATTTTGACAGTTCTTTACTGTAGAGAATAAAGGCGTGGCAGATCTAAATGATGTGAGAGTTAAATGGATTACTGCCGTGAACGACCTAAGGAGAGGTAGAAAACTGCTTAAGAATGGAGTTTCAATTTGGGAATATGAATGAACAGCTGAGTGATGGAGAAAAATCTCGATACGTTATTTCCAAAGTCAAGTGAATCGGTATAAAGGTAACTGGGGGTTTGCCACGCCTGAAATCACTCGATTCACAGTATATATATATATATATATAATATATATATATATATATATATATATATATATATATATATATATATATATATATATATGCATTAAACTATGAATGTCCTTTAACTTCCAATTCGCTCTATCTCGGAAATAATATATTTTCGTGTATATTAACAGAAGGGAATATTTAGTTGATAAAAGTTCCGTCGTCTCTTGGGATTGAACTTATTATCAACTAACAAAGGAAAACATTCCCCTCCATCAGTAAACATATATGAAAATATAATGTTTCCAAGGTACAGCGAACTAGATATTAAAGGTGATGTGATGAAATTCTTTCATATAGGTATATATGTATCTCTCTCTCTCTCTCTCTCTCTCTCTCTTTATATATATATATATATATATATATATATATATATATATATATATATATATATATATATATTGTATGTATGTATGTATATTGGATGTATATGCGTGCGTGTGTGTGTGTATTTATGTATATATATACCCTGTGAAGAAAAATGTTTCAGACGTGTCAACCCTCAGTTCCCGTTGTGTGTGATTGTGTGTGTGTACATATATTCACGTGAACATCTGGAATCCTCATCTTCTAAATCAATTTCCCTTTAAAAATCATAACCGACTCCCACCAATGTGGTCATCTAGGAGTTCCATTCAATTCTGGCACCTGCTACGCTAATCCAAACGCCAAAATTCTTTTTAGCTTTCTGTGAAAGAAAACTACTGAGGTGACTATTTGTCTGTCCGCCTTCAGATCTTAAGAACTACTGAGGTCAGAGGGCTGCAAATTGCTATGTTAATTGGCAACGCATCAGCATAGGCCACCAAAGCGGGCCGCGGCTCATTCAGCTTTATACCATGACCACCTAAAGACAGATTATAAGCTGAACAGAAAACTCGATTTCCTTCGACGGATATTTTACTTTATTTATTTATTTATTTATTTATTTTAGAATGGACGCAGGTAAAGGGTATTCAGACTGACAATAAGAAAAACAAGACAAAAATGCACCGAAGTTTCTTCGGCTCAATCGAGTTTTCCGTACAGTGTATAATTCTGTATGAGCGTGGTCCATAAAACGCTCAGCCACGGCCATGTGGTGGCCTGACCTATAGTGTTGCCAGACGCATGATCATGGCTACCTTTAACCTTAAATAAGATAAAACCTACTGAGGTTAGTGGGCTGCAATTTGGTATGATTGATGATTGGAGGGTGGATGGTCAACATACCAATTTGCAGCCCTCTAGCCTCAGTAGTGTTTAAGATCTGAGGGCGGACAGACAAAGCCATCTCAAAACTAAAAGGAGAGCTATGAAACAATGTCAAAAATACCCTTTCAGTGCTCGTGATTAGGAAACAAAATCTGTATTTGCAACTCTCTTCTTCTGTT